>NW_022436945.1:13729213-13796165 GCF_009761245.1 Sapajus apella
AAAAAAAAAAATTCTGTAAGATATCATCATATATCATCATCATTCCCATTTTACAGATGAGGACACTGAAGCATGGAAAAGTAGAATAACTTCCAAAAGTTTTCATGGCTTTGAAAGGGAGAAAGCCTTAACCGAGTGGGTGGTTCCAGACCTTCTCCATTAGCCACACTCTGAACTGCCTTCCCTTCTCAATCAGCTCCACAACAAAAGACTCAAGGTGGTATCGGCACCTGGCACCAGATTAAAGACTCACTTCAGGGACTTTTGCAAATCACATCCCAGATGCTGGTAATATAGAGGTCCACCCAAAACAAATGGAAATGATGAAGCCTGAAGGTGTGCAGGATACACAAAGGCACGAAAGAGCGCCCAGGACGGAGAGCAGAGCCCTTGGGCTCACAGCTGCTGCAAGAAGCCCTGGTCTCTCCTTCTGGTCCAATGAGTACTCACAAAGTTGTTTTGCTTTTAAGATGCGCTTAATGCCTTTTTCCAAAAAAAAAAAAAAAAGAAGAAAAAAAAAAAAGCTTCGTCAGTATAAAATGAACCGGAATTATAGCTGCTGCTTTGATGCCGTGTGTTATTTTTGGCTGAGTGTCCTGCTCTTCTGGAGGCTGTTGGTAGGGTGCTGAAGCTTACTCTAGTAACACAGGCTGACTGCTGTCCCCAAAGGACCCCGAGGAAAACAAGAGGAACTATCTCGCAGTCTTCAGCAGACAGGGGAGGTTTAACATAAATAAACTCCCACTTAGCGTTTTCTCCAAAAAGCATCCATTCATTATCTTTATTTCCAACACAGTATTTATGAATTTCCTTTCAGCCGGGCCCGTCAGGCCAAACGTCACCACTCCATGGTGAAACATCGTGTGCATTTTCTTTTCCTCCTAGGAAGATTAAGGCCAATGAATAAAGAAAGGGGGATGTGGCCCCTATATTTAGCTCTCCTCACAACATCATGTCTCACAGGTATTAAAAATAGACCCAAATCACTTGAAGACATTCTGAAAAATCAAAGACAGAATAGCTTTCCAAGAGGAAGTTTTACATGTTTTCTACTTTCTTCCTAGTTGAGCTCCACTAAGATGTTTAAGCAGCAAAAACTCTTTATCTAGTGGAATGGACACCCCCTTCGTGGAGGCCAGGCCAGGGTGGCTATAGGGGTTCATCAGAGACTCTATCTCCTATGCATCTTTGCTGCAGCTTCAGTGCTTTGTGGACTGTACTTTAAGAGAGATCTGTGCTGGTCCTTGGTAGAAAGTGTGAAATAGGTTGTGTGGAAAAGTCTCCGCTGTCAACAACCTTTCCCCCACTGGAGCTCTGACACTCCCAAGGTCCCTGTCAGAGAGAAATCAGCTCAGATTCAATTCACTGAACAAATACGTGTTATTTGTGATCTGCCAGGCACAGTGCCAGGCAAGGCAAAGGGAGAAGAGGGGAGCAAAGGATAGACCGTCCTTGTTAGAGTGGGTGCAGGTAATTCCACAAGGAAGTATAGCTTCCAGAGGACCGTAGGCAACACAATTCAAAGAGAGAGCTGACATCTCGTCGCAGGGGATCAGAAGGAACATCAAACTGGAGAAAACCTGTGAAACAGACAATAAAGACAAAAGCGGGAATGGGGCTGTTTGTATACCTGTGTCCAGGTATAGAGAAAGGTCAACAATTAGCTTGGTGCAATGCCTCTCCCCAAAATTATATGCCTAGTAAACCCTGGGGAAAAAGCCTTTTAGAGCTAAAGAAAGGAATTTGCAGTTGGAGAAATCACACAGTACTTAAAAATGCAGCCTCTTTCAAATACTGCAGTTCACCAGCTGTGTAACTTTGGGCAATTTATTTCCCTTCCGTGAGACTCAATTTCGTCATCTGGAAAATGGGGATCATACTTCGCTGGGCTGATGTGCATATTAAATCATAGTGTGAATATGCAACGCCTGTGTATGGTGCGGGGTTCAAGGTGAGCACTCAATGAATGGATATAACTCACTCATGTGGGAGCTATTTACATTGGAACATGTTTCTAATATGCCTTGAGTCACATACGGCACCCACTCCTCCGGCAGAAAGGCTTGATTAACATGAGAGCAAAGTGAGAGTAAGAGAGTGTGGCCTTTGCTTTTAGAATTGTGTGATTTTCAGACTTCTTTGTGGCTTATCCACGTTACAGAATAAGAAAACCCAACAGCCGTCACCAGTTTCCAATGACCCAAGCAAATACACAACGTTGAAAAAAAAATTGTTTTTCTAATGAGACTTTATTTCAATCCTTGACTAGGCAGCTCACCACACTTTAGGATCACTCACAGAGTTTGGTGAAAAGCTAGGGGGAGATATTTAACTTAGCCTAAGGTAAGAGATAAAAGGGCCTGAGGAGGTTAGCAGTGAGGGAATGGAAATAGCAGGGGCGAAAATCAATGTTTATGAAATAGTGCAGTGTTTCTCAGACCTTCCTGTTCACACAAGTCGTCTGAGTATCTTGTTTCAATGCAGACTCTGATTCAGTATGTCTGGAGTGGGACCCGGAACTCTGCATTCTCATTGGCTCCTCCACGATGCCTGTGTTATTGGTCCATGGACCACCCTTACATAATAAGGGAATGGAGTTTGTGTAGAGTTTAAGAAAGGGTTGAGTGGGGGAACCAGGAAATCCTCAAATGAAGAAAGAGAAACTTGAAAGAAGAGTGATATCCAAACAAGATGGCAAGAAGACTAGATGATTTGAGGAGCAGCCAAGCCGGAGATGTAAATACAGAGACACGGTGTCCAAGAGGAAGGTTTCGGAGAAGAGGCCCCAGCTCACGAAGTTGCAGTGCATTACTCACGTTAGCTGTGAGTCACTCACAGCCTTTTAGAATTGTTGACGGCAAACATTTTGGAGAGTGCTGTGATAAAGAAATGTGCTTGCAGCCATTAACTATGAAGCACTAACTCATTTCAGCAGCCTGACACAAATTATGCTACGCAGTTGAAAAATAGCTATTGATCAGTCCCTTCTTTCTGGTGCCTTCCAATACCCCAGATCAGCACTTCCATTCTCATCCCCACCCCCAGATGCCCTCAGGCACCTAGTTAGATCCTGCCCAAGCCAAAAAAAAGATGCCTGTAGACTTTATTTTCTTCGGCCTTTATTAAAACAAGCCCTGAAGAGGCAAGATGCCTCCTTTAAGTTTCTCCACGTATCTGTTTCCTTTGAACTTCTCAATGTCTTTTTTTCTTCTATACTCATTATAGACACAAAGGCAACAAATCAACTGATCTATCATTTCCAGGGCTAGAAGATAAGAAACTAAGAGGGCATGTAAAGGACAGAATATGAAATTAGGCTTTAAGAATTGAACCCGATTCAGGGACAGGTCGAATGGCAACACTTTGAGCACCTTCAAGTGGCAACTTGAGCCCCAGCAGAAAAAGGAAGCCCAGGGTCTTTCAAGAATCTTCCCTAGTTTCCTTTCTAATCTGAAGAGAAACTGATGAGGCATGTAGATCTTGTATGGCAGACGGATCACAAAGAAGTCCCCGATTCTCTGTCCCTCCCTGAATCTATTTCCTTTGCCAGATGACTCTGCCACGACTCCCACCATATGAGGTAGTTTAGTTTATTTTTCCATGCTTTAACTCTCAGCTGCCTCATCTTTTGCTTCAGCCAATGGTCGTAGCAAAGGTACCTTGTCCCTTGCTTCCATCAATAGACTTAAAGCAAAGCCAAGGGCATCCTTGCTCACATGACCTGACAGCCCCCAGCTGACCCACCAGCTGGCCCAAAAACAAGAGTAAGTCCAGCTGAGATCAGCAGAGCCTGGCCTAGCAGCAGAACTGCACAGAAAACCCTTAGATTGTGAGCAATAATAAATGGTGGTTGCTTTAAGTCATTAAGTTTTAGAGTGCTTTGTGATATAGCATTATTTGGCAAAAAATATCTGACATAGCTTCCTTTGGAAAAGCCATGATAAAAATCCAGGTATACAAATAATTACAACAGGACATTGATTTCCCTCTGACAAAATTATTAATGAACACAAATACATTGTAATAGTGTAACTGCATCATTTATAAAAACAAAAAAAAATCAGGAAATTGGATATTAAAAGCACATTTCTATATTATTTTTCATTTTTCAAATGGTTTAATCTATTAATTAATAGACTATATTCACTTTTGTAACTTTTTTAAGCTTTCTAGACTTCAAATGGAGTCAGTCATTTCTTCTTTTGTGCATTCATTTGTTGAAGACTGTGATGAACAGAGTTGTGAGTTGGGTACAATAGTATCTCTGAAGATGAATAACACACTGACCCCTGATCTCAGATGACTTCCATCTAGTCGAGTTGACAAAGACACATACTCCAAGACTCTTAATGAATGGCAGGGGCTATGTCAGGTTCTTGCTGTCATCTCCATTATTTTCAATCTGACCCACCTTATCAGGTCCAGATGACATAGTCCTTTCTCTTTTGCATCTTCTTTACTGCCACCCTTACTTTTCCCCCAGCTATAAGTAGACCTTCTCATCTTCAAAAACACAATTTGGAAGGTGTAGAGCAGGTTCAGATAATAACCTAGGGCAGTCACAGAATTTAAGCTTAGAAGAAAAGCTCAATACTGGATAGATTATGAAGGGCCTTGAATATCAGTTGTAGTGCATGTTGTTGGTGCTGCAAGCAATAGGGAGCCATAGAGGGCTTCTGAGAGAGGTAGTGAAGTAATCAAAACTCTCATTTAAAAAGGATGACTAGCTTCAGGCCCTTACTATAGGATCATGGAAACATAGGGTGATAGATTTTTAGAATGGATGAGATTGTCAATTGCAGATGCTGCATAGAGATCAAAGCGGATGAAAAATTCACTGGGTTTGCCAAGTAGATAGCCACTGGTGACCCTGGAAAGGAAAAATTCAATAGAATACAAAACGGGAAGGAAATAGAGCAGAGGAATAAGACTGTTCTCTACTTCAAAATTTTCTATGGAGAAGGTGGCTGTGATTGACAATTTACAAAGAGAATTTGAGGACACACAGTCTTTGAGTGATTAGAGTCAGTCTCTTTCCCATATGCCTAAATTGCTTTGGTTATCTTAAAAGAGCTAAGCAGCTCTAGTGTTTCTCAGAGTGCCTTAGAGCCTGCTCCTGGGAGAGAAGAGAGAGCTGAGGTCTTGAGGGGCATACACTGAGAGGATCCAGACATCTTGCTCTCATTTCAACAAGCTTAATCCCAAGTGTCTTCCTTATGTACAGGTGTTCTTAGCTGCATTTCATTGGGAAAAACTAGGGTTGGAGGCTGAGGCAGGAGAATCACTTGAACCCAGGCGATGGAGGCTGCGATGAGCTGAGATTGCACCATTACACTCCAGACTGGGCAACAAGAGCGAAACTCTGGCTCAAAACATTAATAACAACAATAATAATTTTACTAATTTTAAAACCATTAGGCCAAATAATTTCCATAATCACTCTAGTTCTAAATAAATAATACTATATTAATTATCTTTCAAGACTTAGAATAAGAAGAAAATCAGGAAGTGGGCACCTAACATCTCTTGAGCCTATTATATATAGGTTAGGCACTGTGCTGTGTCCTGTCCACGAACCACGCACTGAATTCACAACACAGCTCTCTGCAGGAGGAATTATTAACCCCATTCTGCAAATGCAGAAATTGAGGCCCAGAAAGCCCAAACAACTTGCATAAGATCTCAGCGCTGACTCAGAGCCTGGGTTCTTGACCAGTAAGTCACAGCTGTGCACATTTTCATGAATCCCCAGTGGATCCTGGGGTTCACCCATGAGTTCTCAAGGTTCACTGAATTTGAATTCCTGGGAGCACACACAGCAGTAACTTTGGCCAGAAGATGCTGCGAAACTTAGGGAAAAAACAGGATGTGTTGAGAGAAAGAGATGGGAAGAGTAAAGTTAAAAATACTGGAAAGAATTAGAAGAAAGTACTAGCGAACTTTGGGACTTTGGAAATATTGCTAAAAACAAATCCTAACTCTGGAGCTGTAAAAATCACACACACGCACACATGAGACCATAAATGCCATTGCTAGAAAGAATATGTAGGTAACAAAAAAGGCATTATTTACCCTAGATTGAAATAGATTTTCATTTGGAAAATCTAAACTTATTGTTAATAATTAATTATTAAAATATGGCCCCCAACAGGCCTTATCTAATCTGCCCATTTAAAATTTCACTTTTCCCCAACTCCTTATATCCCTCTCTACTTTTTCTCCATAGCACTTCCCACCATTTCATTATATATATATTTCTTTTATTCGTTTGCTTATCACCTCTCTCCATCAGAATGCAACTTCTGTGGATTGGGGGCGGAAAGGAGGCTTAGTATTATTTTTGTGACTATTCACTCTGTATCTCTAGCATCTGCCATAATATCTGGCTCCTAGAAGCACTGGATAAATATTTGTTGAACAAATGAAGGTGTTACTTTATCATGGTATTTATGGAATAAGCCTTTATATCTATTCATTCCCATCCCAACTTATGGCATCTGAAATGTTAGAGTCCCCATCAATTACAAGTCTATTTAGCATTTATATGGTACTTCATATTTAAAACTCTCTGTTCAATTATTGATCCTCACAATCGACCTTGAAAATGGATCCTGAGTAGTGAGGTGTCCCACACCACTTTCTCTTCCTAGGCTTCCTCCCTGGTGTAAGCAAAGGTCTTGGAAGGAGGAACAAGTTCAAGGACGAGGGCCAGGAAGGCAAGGCACGTGTTCTTGAAAATGTGTTCCCCGATATACCTTTGCCTCCTTAGAAGTGGTGGAGCAGAGCCAAGATTCTTTCCTCCAGCTGCTGCAGAGGGGCTCAGCATCCCCACAGAGGGGGTGGAGAAGAAAGAAGCCCCAGGAGCCTAGAGAGCAAGTGAGGCATGAGGGGAGGAGGACCCCCCCGCCAATAGCCATCCTCCAGCAAGGGTCTCTGACTCTGCCCTCTGAGCTCTCCATCTTTTTACAAGTGATGACCAGACTGTACTTCCTTCCACATGACTTCTTTGCCCTGTTCCAGTGCTCAGCTGTCTACCACAGCAAGCCTGAACTCCTTGGCCTGGATTCCAGTGCCCTCACCTAGCCATCTGGTCTACCCTACCCATTCCAAGCCCAACTTAGCCTTAGGTAAGAAGATCAATGGACACATTGTGTATGGAGATGACCCAAATGTAGTTTAAAACACCACCAGATTTTAACTGAAGAGCTCAATAAGCTATGCTTCACTTACTTACAAATATCTCAACCTGTGGTTTTCAGGATGAGGTTGCCCTGAGCAACTCAGATGAAATCAGATAGATGCCTGAATTGCCATACCAAACAAACACCTGCCCACTTCACTTCATTTAGTGTTGTGGGACTTAAAAGTCTCAGCTCCTACTCTACCAACTCCTGCCCAAGCTCTGCAAGAAGGATCACCAAATCATCAGGAAAATGACCAACAGGAAAGAAGGCCCAGATGTGGGTAGCCAAATAGACATTTGGGGACATGGCAAGAAACACAAGTAAAAACAATGAAGTCCTTTTCATGAACTTGGTACAATATTGGCCATTTTGGGAAAATCCCAAACATACGAGGTGCAAAAAAGTTTTTCTTGATGTCAAAGGAAAGAGAACTAACACTTGACAAGCACATTAAACATCTCCAATGTGCCCACACTATACAAGCTCAGCACATTCATCATCTTAAACTTCTCAAGAACGCAATGAGATATACATTATATCTATCTTCATTTTCAAAAGGGAAGCCGAAAAAGGCTCAGAAATGTTTAGTATCTTGCTTAAAGTATTGCAGTTAAAAAGTGAAAGACACATGTCTGAAAACCAGGCCTTCTGACTTTTAAGCCCAGTACTAGATATTCTTGTAGGTCATTGTATATAAACAACTCAAATATTGTTTTGTTTCACATTGACTTTGACGATCATTTCTTATTTTAGCAGCTAAATGGAGAAAGCATTTTGAGATATTTAATCTCTGTTTGTTGCTACCCTGAGGCCACACATCTTGCATTGCCCTACGGAGATTATTGTAAACATTACTTATTACAATACTGTTTGATCTCTGTGTATTTATTAAACACCTATTGATTGTTAACAGAGATTCCTAGTTGATGAGATGGGTAGGAGAGCCAGCTTTCTTTCTTCATTGTGGTGTATATTGACTTTATTATTTGAAGCCTTCATCTCAGACTCATGAACCTTCTCCAGACATACTTGATTCAAAGACATGTTCTCTCTACTGATGTTTCTAATCTTCAGTAGCTCATACATTATATACACATAGTTAGGAAATACATTTAAAAAGATATTTTTGACACACACAAATTCACACTGCATGATACTTCCTGCAAGAAACTTCCAAACAACTAACTTGCTACCAGATTGTTAATAAAAATGTTGTGGAAACTGCTTCTAAAGGATGGCAATTAGCTACAATGATTAGACAAAACATGGTTTCACATTAAATTAAATTGATATTTAAATGTAATTGTTTTTAGATCCGTGGTGTCAAGGTACTACATAAATCCATTATTACTACTATTTAACAGCAGTAGTAACAGCCGCAATAACTCAACCAAATTTTCCAAGATTGTAAATTGCAGTGCCCCAAAGAAGATAATTGCATGCTTAGGAGGTGGGTTAACTCTTTCTAGCCACTTGGTATTGTTTAATGATAGTTCTTGAAAGAGTTCATTGCCTTCTAAAATGGCTCCCGGTGGAGACAGTCAACACACATGTGCACGTGAACACATATGGCCACACATATATAGCTCTGAAGAAACATATTAATTTACACTTAGCTAGATTAATTCTATGCAAATAGTTGTACTTCATTTACAACTAACTGATATGTCAGCACATAAGACAACTATTAGCAACTCACATATGAAGTTATTATTGACTTTAGACACGATAAAGAAACAATACAATAAATCCTTTAGAAGACAGTAGCAGGCTTTTCTCTGATGAAAGATTAGAGAAGTAGAACAATTTCTAAATGGGTAGAGTTTGTCCATTCTCCTTTGCCTAAATCTGAATTAAAACCTCTAAGTCAGGAATGACAAACTCCAAAGTCTTCCTTGTCAGCCAAGGAATATAAATGACTCAAGTAGTGCCATATAAGACAATAGGGAATGTTAGTGATTGTGGCAAACTGAAGAGCGCATGCCTTAACTAAAGAAGTTAGGGCTTATTAGCTTCAGATAGTTACTGCAGTGTGAGAATGTGGACCCAGACTTTCTACATTTTTTCTATTTTTTTTTACATAAAAGCCAGAAATTTGAATTTTATTTTTTTTTTACATTTCTTTATTTTTAAAAACACCATGTACCCCTAAAAAATGTGAAGCATGCTGAATTTTACCACAAGCCTCACATTTGCCCCTCTGCCCTAAATGGTTTCTGACATCAAGACTAAGTTGGCAAGTAGGCCACTTGTAGATATACACCTAGGAGTTATTTATGCCATTTTGTCTTTGAAATGTAGCCAAATACAAGGCTATCTGCTTCCAAGAGGAAAAAAGAAATAGACAACATCAGCGCTATGATCATTCATCACCATTAATGTGGTTGATGATTTCTGTTTCTTCTCCTGCTTTTTGCTGTAGTGATCTCACCCTGGATGCATCACTTGAAGTCATTGGTGACATAATTCCAATAGCAATCTCATCAAAACCAGCCACCCAATTCATCCACAAATTTAAATGTGCTCATTATCAAGTGTGGCAAAAGAACGTCAAGACCCATCTCTTGCCCTATCACGACTCCTTTCTCAATCAGAGACCACGCTACCGCTAGATGTGTCACTGGCAGCTACAGGAAGCTGGGGCAAGAGAAGCTGCCAAAAACAACTCCTGAGAGAATAATGGAAATTCCTTCCAGTGAGAAACCTGCAGAAAGGGCTATTGTATTTACTATCGATGTTAGATGGATGTAAAATGCTCGGATACCATTTTATTCCAGAAAGCTTCCCTGATTCTCTGACCTCTAAACTCCCAGGCGTACACTTTCTTTCTTTAACTACAATGACTTGGGCATGTGTATAATTTCCAAAATATATTAGGATACCTTTCAGAGCACAATCCATGTCTGATTTATCTATCTCTCTATCCCACAAAACAATTGATATATACCTAGCAAGTGGTAGCCATGCTTCAAATATTCAGTAGGTGGGCAGGTAGGTGAAAGGAAGGATGGATGGATGGATGGAGGGATGGAAGGATGGAAGGATGGATGGATGGATGGATGGATGCATGGATGGATGGATGCATGGATCAATGGATGGATGGAAACAGAAAGGATAGATGAGAAAATTCTCTTTGGCCCAGAGAGAGTGATCACAAGGGCAACTAATAGAAATATTTACCATGCACAAACTACCTTATAAATTACTTTGCAGCTAACAAGGGAGACAACAAATATTGGGTATTAATTGCCTGACAGCCATAACTGTATCTTCTCTGTGTATACAGAACCCTTAATCTTAGGGAGTAGGGATCCCTCTCCATGCCTCAGTCCAATCCTGATCATTTGAATGCTTTTTGTTAGAAATTAGTTTAGGGAAAGAAGGGGTCTGGTGACCCAGTTCTGGCTAATGAAACTTAGGAAGCCTGCAGAGTTTGGGAGAGGAGCTTCCCTTCTCTGGGGAAAAATAAATAAATAAAGCCTTACAAGACTTTTGCCCCTGCTTTTCCCTTTCTGCTTGCAACACTTAGTGTGAGGATGTGATACCTGGAGCTGTGGCAGCTATCTTGAGACCATGTGGCAATAAGTATGAAGAGAAAAAGCTGAGAATAATAGAGAAGAGGGGCTTGGTACAGTGGCTCACACCTATAATCCCAGCACTTTGGGAGGCCAAGGAAGACAGATCACTTGAGGTCAGGAATTCAAAACCAACCTGGTCAATATGGCAAAATCCCATCTGTACGAAAAAAACAAAAAATGGCTGGGCGTGGTGGTATACACCTGTAGTCCTAGCTACTCAGGAGGCTGAGGCAGGAGAATCTCTTGAACCCAGGAGGCAGAGGTTGCAGTGAACCAAGATCGTGCCAGTGCACTCCAGCCTTGGAGACAGAGAGAGACTCCATCTCAAAAAAATAAATAAGGTGGGGGCGAGGAGGGAAGGAAGGAAGGAAGAGAGAGAAAAGAGAGATGAAAAGAACCTGGGTTCCAGATGATGTTGCTGAACTAATGAACAAACCCTAGGACTACCTAGCTCCTGTTAAGTACATAATAAATGAACTGATACAGTAAACCACTGTTAGCTGGGCATTCTGGGTCTTACAATGGAAATTATTTCTAACTGCTGTGGTCTTTCACCCAAAGACAGATGACAACGAACAACTACAGACAGGATGTTAATGGAGCAGAGAAATCAGTGAGTGGGTCTGAATTACTTTCACTATCCCACCCTGCAGCTAGGCAAAGGTATGGAAAAAGCAGAGTTTTAACTGCAATAGCCCAGAGTCTCCTTGCTCCATCTCACCAAACAATGTGGTGAGTGAGTGGTGCCAGCCCCACGCTCCAAACAAGTTTCCTCCCTGAGTCTGACAACTCAGGGACTCATTCTTTTGTTCCCATTTGCCTCAAATCACAGCCTCCCAGCATGCCTTCTGGACGATATTTACGCAGGGTTGAATATATGGCTCACGTTATAACAAACAGAACTTCCTAAATTGGGCAATTTGTGGCTTTGCACCTCAAGTTTCACTCATCCCTGATTCAAAAGGCACTAAAAGCACATTATTACGGTTTAAGATGCAAACTACTGCCCTGAAAAATATTGCTCTTTACCTGAGGTGAAACAAGTTATAAATTAATGGTTAGTGGAGGGTAAAGTGTGTGGGTAAATAGAAATTCCTTAGAATTGTGTGTAGGCCATTCTGCTAATATGATGAGGCTATACTTGCTAGTGGATTAATTACTCTTTTCTTCTAACTTAATTTATTTCATACTTTAAGAAACCAAAATGTCCAGTAGCCACTATGCTTGTGACAAAGAAACACAATAAAAGCAATTTCTCCAGTACAAAAAAATAAAGCGTTCCTGGTAATGCATTTCTGAATCCAGCCTACCTTCCCCTAATGAGGTTTCAGCATGCTATAAATAACACTAATGAGACTTTGTCTTGCCCATGTAATATATTTCCTTGATATAGCCTTAGATTCTCCGTGTTGCATGGAAAACTAACAGCCTCAGAAAGAAATGTCGTCCAATAGCACATTAAAACGAAAAGCACAATTAAATATAAATGAATTCAGTAATTTAATTGCACAATTGTCGCTTTAAAAAATTCAGAAGAAAAGTAATGATGTCATTTTTTTAAATCGGTAAATAATAAAAGTGCTTGTGGGGATGGTACAATATTTAAATAAACATTTTTCTGGCAAAGGGTAGGTAGCAGAGACAATCCTACATGCTTAGGAAAATCCCACGCCTTGGAAAAAAACAGTACCCTGGCATACATCACTCTGTGCACGTGATATGCGAAAACAGACATTCTCAATTTCAGTCTTATCTTGAAAGTTTATCCCATGTTTGGAGGTTTTCTGATTCTGAGCATCATCAACCAGGCTTCATATTATCCGAATTAAAATTGAATGGAAGACGGCAGTGTACCTAGGAAGTTCTCTAACCAGCTCCCAGTAAAACGAGAACTCCATATGACTACCAGGAATGCAATCGTTTTCATATATCAATGACATAGCATTTTAATGCTGACAAAGTCTTAGAAAATCATTAATGGCTATTCTTCATTTCCCTCTTATCCAGAGACTGGCACAGCACAGCCTCCCTTTGATCATCCTCTCTGATAAGATCAGAGACATGAAACTTTGTCTAAAGGAAGATCTAAAGGTAGGCTTTGGGCTTCACTTTACATTGATTTTTATTCAATTCCAATCAAGAACACATCCAAGAAATTTACTTACTTGATTCCAGTGTTATGGTGAGGATAATGGGGGAAGAGACTTTTTAATTTTAAGTTAGCTATTATCTTGCATTCCAGTTATTGGAACTGACGCAAGCAGATGAGAGAAAAGACCTTATGCAGTCACCTAAGCAAATTTCCTGGTGAAGCACACCGGTGCATTTAAATAGCCTAAGTAAATCCACCCCCTTGTTTTCACGGGGTTTGTGCTTGATTTTGACAATAATTTGTGTATATGATTTTTGTTTAATTTATCATGGATAACCATTCAGTTGGATAACCCATTAATTCATTTTCTCTTTCATTCTGTCAACAAATTATTATTGAGTGCCCTGTCTGGGCACTGGTTCTAGGCACCGGGAATTACATAGTTAACATGAAGGTCATGGTTTCACTTTCAGGAGCTCACACTCTATGGGTTTGGGATCGCAGATAACAGACAACTTAGCAAATAAGTTCATTTCTAAAACCAATAGGTGCTACAAAGAATATGAAAAAATACATAATTCACTTAAGGCTTAAGAGCGGAAGGCTGTTCTTTTAATAAAAGTGGCTTCAGAGCACATCTCTAGAAGCTAACTTGTGAGCATAATGAGAGATAACCAGCCAATGCAACTATCTGGAAGAGCATGCCTGGCAGAAGGAACAGCACATGCAAAGGCTCAGAGGCGAGAATCAAGGAACACAAAGAAATAGGCAAGATGGCATCATGGCTTCTATTTAACAAGGGCTGAAACTAAAGTTCAGACTGGATTCCGTGAAAACTTTGTCTCAAATCCAGGTCTTCATATTCCTAACCCTGTCTATCCCCTACATCACAGCATTGCTAGTCATAGGTTAAAAGGTTCGGTTATGTCCTTTGGTACAGAGTTCCTAATAGCCCTGGGGGAGTCAAACCTCATCACTATGCTGCATTCCCCAACTGGGTTCTCTCCTGACAGTCACAAAGTTTAAAATCAAAAAACAGCAATAACAAAAACAATGAGCAAAAGCATGCACAGTGAAGTTGGTAAAAAATCACTGGAAAATATATATATTTTTAGGTTCCTCTGACAGGATTACATTTGTACTGAGCAAGGGAATTCCCAAAAGTCTTTTGAAATCCCAGAGTAATAATATCCCATCAATAGTGAGCTTAATACTTTTCCAAGAAGCCCAAATGGCCTGGTTTCATATCTTACCAGTGACCTTACCAGCTTCATGGGCCTGAGATCATTCTGTGCCTCAGTTTCTTCTTTGACAAAACAGAGCTAAGAGTAGTACCAACACTGTCTGCTGGCTGTGACCATTAAGTGAAGGAATTCAAGTGAGATTCTGGCTAGGACAAGGCCAAGTACAAACTAAGGTTGCTGGATGATGCTGTTGTTTTTGTATCCATATTACCTCTTAAAGAGCAAGTTCACAAAGAAGAGCAACTCACCAAAAAAAAAACAAAAACAAAAACAAAAGTCTGCCCTTTCTTTCCTTATTTTCAAAGGGCCTTCTTTCTAGCTGACAGCTACTACAAGTTCAGCATTTGCATTTGCACATAATGTTTTTTTTTTTTTTTTTTTTGCCTACTAGATGTGTACGGGCAAGAGACATGTGTATGAAGGCAAAAAAAAGCATGTCTTTCCAATTAACTTTCAACAGCACCAGGCACACAATGACACAAAAACAGCTCAGTGACTACCCTGAAGAGATCGCTGCCCCTTCTGTTAATATCTGCCGCTTGATATGAGGATAAAACCATGACAGAGGGACCCTGTGGAACCAAAAAGTCCTTTACAGGAAAAAGACATAATTGCTATTAATGATAATTAGTAACAAGGAAAATCAATACACATTGGATGGATTATCCTCACGTCCACAGCAGTTCCGGAATAGTAACCTGAAAGCTCTAGGCATTTCTTATACAGCGTCCCCACATAAGTCCCCACTTTGTCACACAAGCTGGGCCTCATTTCTAATTCCTAGATCTCCACAGCACAATCTTTTTTTACGCATCCTCTGGAATTCCACACGACAAGAGCAACAGCTGTGTTAGGCCAACCCATCATTCATTTTGGCTCCTCTTGCCGTAACTCAAAAAGCCAGTAATCACTTGGAAACCACCTCTGATCCATAGGAGGTGATGGCAGACTGAATTTACAACAAAGCCCTGCCTGCAGAAATCTTCCTGTCACCTGCAGGCCACATAAACCATTAGCATCCCAGCCATAACGTGCGGTCAATGAGATACACAGGCATTTCAAAACCAAGCACTTTGCCACTATTTATGGGCCAAGGCAGGGACTCCAGCAGCTCTGATTTTCTTGTCAGCATGCCAGAGGAAGAACTACAAAGAACAGCTGTGTTACCCACCCTCCTAACAGTTTGAATGTTTGAAGAAAATTAAAAGAAAAAACCCCAAACGTTAGAAGGTGCGGCTCCACTCTGTGCTTCTCCTCGTGGAGTTTTCCTGGCCCTGCAAACAGTTTTAGCTCGACTCCTGGCCACTGCCCTCTGCTAAAGAGGAAAACAGCAGTGGAATATCATTTTTGTCTAATTGCCCTACACAGAGTGCTCACCAAAGGCAAGCCACAGTAGAACATTATTATTTTTAGAACACTACTCGGTTTTAACATTTTAGCAACCACGTGATTTCTAGAACCACAATGGTTCTTAAATGAACCATTTTCCTCCATTCTAGAAACAGATAAATATAGAGACTATATATATTTTTAAAATAAGCCCTTTACCCTTACACAGGCTGATAAAAATACACTCAAAAGCCATATCCATATCTATTTATAAGCTTAACATATACACATGAGATATTTAAAGTGTTGATTGGCCCTCTGAAATAGATTTTTTCTACTTGCATAGAAAATTAAGTGGAGGTCAACACAATGAAACGTTTTCTAAGTCACTGCTGTTTATTAGGAAGTTCAGAATAATAGGCTCCAACCTGGAAAAAAAAAATGTCAATGCAATCTAAAAATAACAAAAGGTGCATAACAAATTTGTCCTCATTTTGTTCTTAATAGAAGGTGTTTCTAGTGCATCGGTGAGAATGACCTATCAAACGCATCACCTTGTACAGTCAATTTATTCCTTTATCAGGCAGTCAGTGGAGAGGGATTTTGTTTTGCATTGTCTCAACAAAAAGTGGGATGGTGAGCTTGCTTTCCTTACGCAGTGAGGGAGGCTCTTTTGTCAGGAAACCTTTCCAAAAGACCTTTGATCAAAATGAAGAAGATGAGACAGGCAGACTTGCCTCCTCCTTCCCCGAAATTCTCCTCCCACGTTTGGATCACAAAACCTCTCGATGTGAGTGCTCAGAATCAAGCCCAGAGCAGGACCCCTTTGACTCGCAATGCCATCCTGTCACCACAAGCACACTCGGAAGAGTTCTCAAAAATTAACTGTTTCACCAGACCTGAAAGACCAGGTTTTAGAAGGGAGGAATTGTTCTTCCAATTTCTCAGTTGTAAAGACTGAAGGGAGAGAAAGATAAGGGGGGCTTCTCTGTGGCAACTGAGCAGTCAAACTGTCAGGATATCCAATTAGCATCCAAAGTGGGATCCGAGATGGTCACTTCCTCATTTGCACCTCATTATCTTAACGAGCCTAAAGAAAAGCTGACAGCCTGCCCAACATTACGATAACATACTAAACACACATGGCACAAAAATTGTATAAAGATTTCTAATTTTTATAAATTAACTGATTGGAGGATTTTAATTTGAAAAATGTGGTGCATGCTTTAATAAAAAGAGGTAGCAAAAAATAAATGAATACAATCACTTATCTAGGATGAATTGAGATGTGAGTGACTACATAAGCCACTGTCTACACACATCCTCCCCAAAAACCCACTCCCTATTTGAACACTCCTAACTATCTCCAAAATCATTGTCTTCTACTTGTAAAAGTTGCCTGAAATTCTTGTGCCTGAAACTTAGTCCTAGAACCTTAAAAGCTTGATTAGTCATCACAAATCATTTTCTTAAGTTACAAATATCCCTGGGAAAGGTGATGTCTTGAGAACAATATAAGTAGTAGAGGGAGGCAGCTAAGTGTAGAGGAGGAAACAAAAATCTTACAGGCATAAACAAAAAGCCTGCGATTCACAAGCAACATTACATATATTGTCTTAAGTAATCTTTGCATAAATCTCTTTTAAAGTAGACACTAGTGTTACTAATTTATAGTGAGGAAACTGAGGCTCCAGTGTTCAACCAGTTGATAAGTGGGATATGAACCTGGGTCTGTCTGCTTCCCAAACTCCAAGTCCCAGGGACGTCATGGAAGGATGGATGAGGAGACAGGCCCCCAGCCACGACCATCTGGTTCCTTCCCAGTCAGGCTGGCTGACAGGGACGTGGCTAGAGATGGTTCAGAGACAGCAGGAAGACAATAACTCTGCAAACCCTGGCAGAGACAACAGCATGATACTCATAACCAAGACTTACTGTACATGTATTAGGTACTGATTCCCATACTTTACAGGCAATATCTCACTTGAGCCCAATAAAGACTTTGTAGATAAACACTGTTCCCATTTTATAGATGAGAAAATGGAGATCCAGGGAGGGTAAGTAACTTGCAACAGATCTTACAGCTATTAAATAACTGCTATGGTCTGAGTGTTTGTGTCCCCCAAAATTCATATGTTGAAACTCTAACCCCCAAGATGATGGTTTTAGGAGGTGGGGTCTTTGGAAGGTGATAAGGTCATCAGGGCAGCAACCTCACAAAAGGGATTAGTGCCCTCATAAAAGAGGCCATGGAGATCCCTTCCCCCTTCCACCATGTAAGAGCACAGCAGGAATGCTGTGCACATTTACGAGCTAGAAAGTGGTCCCTCACCAGACAACGAGTCTGCCTTAATCTTGGACTTTCCAGCCTCCAGAACTGTGAGAAATAAATTTCTGTCATTTATAAGCTTCCCAGTTTATGCTATTTTATTATAACAGCCTGTGGACTAAGAGAATGGCAAAGCAAGGTAATTGCACTTCTCTGCTCAACTGCTTTTCTCTTTCCGACAGCAGCAAGCACAAAATGATTCAGCTTGCTAGTCGCCATTCTTGTAAGCTACTTAACCTCTCAGTTTCCTCATCTAAAAAATAGGGGTAGTGTTTTTCAGCCTGGCAAGGTGTTGTGAGGATTGTGAGGATTCTGTGTCACACAGCTGGGACCTCCAGCGGGGCTGGATCAGAAACCAAGCCACGAGAATGGCCAGAGCTCACAGTCCAGTGACAGCGGTCAGCCCCTTCAGAGAGCCAGCTTGGCCAGGAAAAGTCTATAGAGAAGAATACAGGCTCCCAGCCATTGGAATGAAGACTTCTCCCACTCCTGTTTTTCAAATAAGTTAGAACACCCCCAACCCTGCCCTTGGGAACCTCTGAGAATGATAATGGGTCTCAGGGGTCATGCTCACTAGGGTCTCCACCTGGCCTTTCTTTGCTCCTCCTCCTCATTGCAGGAGTTGCCAAGCACAACTGCTAGAGGGAGAGTAGTGACCACAGGAAGACGGCTGAGGACTGAACAAGTACCACTGAATGAGAGAAGCTGATCAAGCCAGAGACACTGCCATACCCTTGTGGACCCAGGAGTCACTCCTGCCAGTTCTAGGCACTCGGACCCAGCCTCCACACTTTCTGGACAACCACAGGTGAACAGGGGACAGAAATGCAGAGGAAACCACGAGCACCATACACAGCTATATATTTTAAATAGCATCTCCTCTCCGCAGCCCTACGTGGGAGGGGAACATATGGTCCTACATTCATTATACTCCTGAGTTTAGGTTTGAAACATCATATTTTCATTACAAATAAGCTTTGATGACACTGCCTATTGCAATGATTTCAACGCATGGTTAATTTTATCTGCGGCAGTGGTGAGAGTGGCATACCAATTTACTGCCAGAGGAGAACAATCTGATTTTAGCATCTTAACCCTGAACTCGAGTTCCCTTTGTTCCTGAGAACCTCATTTTAGCAAGATTCAAGACTCGAAGTGACTGGGAAGAGCACGTCACCGATGCTGACTCAAAGGGAGTGGAAAAGTTAAGAGAGAAAGGGATGAGCTGGATAAACAGAAATACACGAGACAGGGGAGTACGGGAAGTGGAAAGCAAAGGGTTTGGGTTCCGTGTGACGGTGTGCTTAGAACTTCAACGAGCAGATCGGGTCTTCACAACTTGGCTGGCGAGCTGGTGAGAGCAGACCTATTTGTGAGGTTCTTTTCTGCTGCATCTGACTGCAGGCCAAGCCAGGAAGCAGCAAGAAAGGACTCACTCATGGAGCACTTTGTTCTGGGCCAGGAAGTTTAGAGAAAAACTAAAATGCAGAATAATGGCACTTGTGGATGGGGTAGAGAGAAAGGTGCTCTAACTTCTTAGCAGCCCCTCCGTGTGTGTGTATGTACGTGTATGTATGTGTATGTCTGTGTGTATACACATGTAAACATATACATATACATGTGCACACAGATATATGTGTGTATATATATATATGTATATATATACATATATATATGTATATATATATATATATATAGAGAGAGAGAGAGAGAGATCTACATACATTTTGCTTCACTCTTATTTGGTAAACTTTTCTGCAGCCATTTGGCTACACTTTAACTCACCCCATCATTCAGCACACATTTAGTGAGCACTTGCTAAGTACCACAGGTACTGAGAAAGGATATGGAGAACAGAGATCCTGCTTTCTGAGCAACTCAGAACTGGCTTGAGACATAGAAATGGGACATATCAATTAGAGAGATGTGATAAGTTGCTCAGATGAATTAAGAATTCTGAAAAGGAAGTTTCTGACTCCAACTAAGGGCTTAGAGAGGCCTTCAAGGAGACAGTTGAATAGGAGTTAAATCCTAAATGATTAAGAGGAATTAACCAGAGTGATGCTATTAGAGATAACAGCCCTTAGAAAACCCCAGAGGTCCTTGAGGAATTGCCACACTGTCTAGAACCAGAAATACTATTGACCCAGCAATCCCATTACTTGGTATATACCCAAAGCATTACAAATCATTCTACTATAAAGACACATGCACACCTATGTTTATTGACAATAGCAAAGACTTGGAACCAACCCAAATGCCCATCAATGATACACTGGATAAAGAAAATGTGGCACATATACATCACGGAGTACTATGCAGCCATAAAAAAGGATGAATTCATGTCCTTTGCAGGAACATGGATGAAGCTGGAAAACATCATTCTCAGCAAACAAACACAAGAACAGAAAACCAAACACTGCATGTTCTCACTAATAAGTGGGAGCTGAAAAATGGGAACACATGGAGACAGGGAAGGAACATTAAACACCAGGGCTGCTTGTGGGGGAGGGGCCCAGGGGAGGGAGAGCATTAGGAGAAAGACGTAGATGACAGGTTGATGGGTACAGCAAACCACCATGGCACGTGGACAACTATGTAACAAACCTGCACATTCTGTACATGTATCCCAGAACTTAAAGTATAATTTTTTAAAAAATTAATAAAATAATAATAAATAAAATTACTCTTAAAACAAAAGGCCCAGAGGATAAATGCAACAAGGTGTTGGCAATCTGAGGAACTACAGATACAAGAAGACCCCAGGATAACATGTCATGCAATAATGTAAATATGGGCATAATTAAGAACTGGCTCTTATCCTCTCTTCAGCCCCAGTTCTCAAATGGGGAAGGGTAAAGTTCTGATGTGTGTGTGTGTGTGTGTGTGTGTGTGTGTGTGTGTGTGTATACACGTGCACAGAAGCATGCACATAGTCTTCATACCCATGAAAGGGAGGCTAACAGTGGGTCCCCACTTGCCAAGTATTCTCCCAACCCAATTGCTCCAGAGTGGGTCAATGAAACAGATGACAACTAGCTAGATTCCTGGAATCATTGCAGCTATCCTGAAAGTTCTAGCCAACCAGAATTGTCCTAATCTTGTCCTGTCTTCAGTCTCAGTTGGTATCAAACTAAGCCAGACAGACCTCTGCCACCAGGTGGTATCAAACTACAGACGGGACTGGACAGATTTGGATATTGCAGCAAGATCCCTGAAACCCAAGAACTTAGCTGTAAAGCGTCTCCCAAGTCATTTCGTGCACCTCACAGCTAATGCTCCCTCTCCCTGGTTTTATACAGTTGACTTTTTGGAACCCACACATTGCATCATGGAAAACTGTACTATAGCTTTATTCATTGTGAATAGCATGGGTGGTAGTGTGGATGGAGTGTAAGGCAGAAAATAAGCATAAAGAGTTTGGACATTATTCTGAAGTCCAGTGGGGAACCAGTGGGTAAAGATAAGTCAGTGGTTCAAAGTCAAGGTTAGGCACAGATGCAATGCTTTTAGCCTGTGAAAAAGAATTTCAAAATCAAGTCATTCTGCTTAAACCTGGATCTCTGACTTCCCCTAAGAAGCTGGGCTAACTTTTCCATTTGCTGGAATAGAATCGCTCTTTTCAGATGGAGTGCGCTCTCCTAGTCTCTATAAGCCCCACCACACCCAGGCGGTTTCATGCCTTTGCCGAACTTGATCCCTATAGGAATCTAAGTTGGTTTTAAAAAAAAGAGTTGTGACAGAACCAAATTTGCATGTTAAAAAGTTGACCGGAGCAAGAGCACTGAGATTGGGTGACAGGGCAGGGAGAGATGAGAGGCAGGAGAACCGATTGGAGGATTATAATAATCATCAGGGTTCTTTCTATATGCAGAACCCAAGGAAAGATGTCAGAAATGGCTGTGAATACCACCTTCAAAAAACAAACTACAGCTGGATACACTATCTTGCAATGCTAACCCATAACCCCATAATCTAAATGCAAATGTCGAGGTGTCACAGCAGCACCACACTTTGACAATACTGATGGGAAACACAATAAATACTCAGGCAAATACACCAGTCAGAAGTAAAGTAAATTAATAGTACAGCTTAGCTGGGATCACAAATGAATCACTCCAAAAGCAATTTTGTCCTGTTGTAAAATGAGATAAACACCTACTTGCCAGTTATTTTAAGAATAACACAAATCAGCCCATCTGTCTTAATTCAGTGGTACTCATCATACATTTTTAAAGTTATCACTTCCTGAAGAGTCATCCTATTGGTGCCAACACACACTTTATGTTGACAGTCTATGGCATGACCTGTAATCTGGGTGTGATTTCAGAGCAGCACGGAAACCCTAAGCTACACGTATTTGCTGAAGTGACTTCTCTCTGGAAAGCAGGGGAAAGGGAGTTCCCAGTTGCTAGCCAGGTACAGTCTCCAAATGACATTGGAGAGAAAGCTGAAGGGAGAAGCATATTTTTTAGGAAGGAGATGCAAATGTTAGTATGGAGAACAATTTACTGCAAACTAAATTACTAATCAATATCTGGTAGTAGGCAGACTGTCCACCATGGCTGTGAGAGTCATATTCAATTTTTGATGGGAGATGCTCTGCTTACATTTTATTCGTGTTTTGTATTCAGACATAAATAAGCTTGCTGATCATATCACTGTCTCAGATTTATGGTAAACACAAGAGAGCACAAGAATTTCAGAAAACCTCCTTGGATCTTGCAATTTCTCAGAGTAAATATTTCACGCTCCCTGCCTGAATATAAGAAAACATGGGATAAAAATTAATCCAGGAAACTCCTAAAATTCAGGGTTAGGAACTTAAGACTTTATAGAAAATACTGGGTTAGAGAGCCTGTAGTTGAGAGTAGGGTGCTGAAAAATATCAAAATATGTTTTATGGCCAATACAAACTTCATGCAGAATAATGAGCCCCTGTTATACACAGTCTAACAATGGTATTTTATACATCTTAAATTAATAGTGATGGGGTTCACATAATTAAGTCCCACTTATCATTATCATTCTTGACTCTCCAGAAACTTGCCAGGTCCTCCCTCAACGAGAGCTCCAAAAAAATGCCTATAATTCATTTTTGTCGCAGACAGTCAATACACAGAGAGGCTCCCTCCCCATCTGCTTCTTCAAGGTGGTCTCCATGCAAGTATTCACTGCCTTACTGGTTATGTAACCTGGAGCTGTAGACCCCTTGCTTGACACCCCAAAGCAGCTGCTGTTAGTCCTGAGCATATCTAGCCAGGGACCTCTCTTGTCACGGAAGCAGTTCTGCAAGTCAAACCACTCATCTACTCCCACTGATGCTCCCAGGGCCCAATGGAAAACTCCACTCCTGCATTCTTCCTTTCTCCTTCCCTACTTCCCATCCCCTGTATTTGTAATTATCTTTACAAGAAAGATCATCATTTACAAATAATGACATCAAACCTGCTAAGTTGCTGAAAAGTTGTATAGATTAGAGGTTCATATACGAAGAGTTGAGAGAGAGAGAAAGAGAGAGACCTCATACCTCCAATTTGTTAAATTGGCTTGTTTCTACAGCAGGACAACTAGCTCCTAAGCCTCTTGAGGTGAGGCTGCAAGGAGTGTGGCTCATGTACCTGCCCTGCCCACCTCCCAAGAGGAGTCTCACAGGGATCCTGGAATAAATCAGTAAACACCTTTCCTTGCTTCTATGGCGCTAAAACCAAACCAAGAGGAAGACGGGCCAAAGTGTAATTTTTTTAAACTCCTGGCTGGCTTTGAAATGAAGGTTGCTCTTTAATCTTCACAATGACCTATTGATGTAGTCATGATTATTCCACTTTACAGAGAAGGAAAAGATAATTCAGGATCAGAGAGTAAAGTGACTTGCCCAGGGTAGAGACCACCCATTGTAAGTAGCAGAGTCATATTCAAATCCAGATCTTGCTGGCTCTGTAACCCTGTGTAGATGCCAAATGTGCATTATTTGACAATAACTAATTTCTCCCCACCTTGGTGAGTGCTGACATCATAAAATAAATCATTGACTAGTCCTGGCTTCTCACTACACACACACACGCACACACACGCACACACACGCACACACACACACACACACACACACAATCATTTTTTACATGGGTAAACTGACTCAAAATGTCTTCTAAGTTAACTAATCAGTAATGCCCTTTGCAGTCTAAAGTTACACAAGGGGACAAAACCATTTTTCTAGTTCTCTGAATGAGCTATATGACACTGAGTAGTTTAATTGGGACATGTGACCTCAGGAGGACTGAGTAGCCGTCCTAGGGGCACTAGGAAAAGCCTGTAGCAGGATGAGATAGGTGATTTTCTTAGCCCCCCCCTAGGACACATGAGCCTCAGAGAGAGGGAGATGGGAACTAGGTGAGTTCTCCTGGCCTTTTCCCCCTGCCTAAAGATGATAACCCAGAGGCTGTCAGACATAATGGCAGGATGCCCCAAAGGTTACCTCATAGGTATCAAGTGGCCGGCAATGGTGGAAAAGGTGGGGTGCACCCAGGGGTCTGACACCATCACTGACATTAATTATGAGTTCCCAAGGGCTGCATGCCAGCAGCCATTACCTGTAACTTTCAATTGCAGAGCCTCAGCTCTCTCTGCTCCAGTGAATGAGCCATCAGAGAAGCTGGCTAGAAAGCCAATTTCTCAGATACAATTACTTTTTTATGATGAGGTTCAAGGAAGCTCAGGGTATCAGGAGGACTTCTCAGACCCACATATCACACTCAGCCCTTTTCTCCAGCTTCCATTTGTAAAAGGACAAGTCAGCCTGGGTGGCCATTTCCTATCCCCGAGCCAAGCCGTGGGTCAGCAGCCACTATGCCTGCCTTTCGTACTGCAGGTGACCTCCCAAAGTCCTGGATCACAGCTGACTAAATGAACTGGATAATTAAAAGAGGGGATGAGCCATGCCTTGAGATTTTGTCTGCCTCATCAAGAACACCATGCCCTTTTTATCAATCTACTTGTTTTTTTTTTGTTGTTTTTATTTTTCCCCCTTTGAAAAATGATTAGCCTTGAGAAACTTCTTAACCATGGCACCATCCACCATTAGCTGCCAAGGCCAGACTATTTAAAAAGTTTCCAGCTGCCCGCACTTAGAAAGTTCAACTAATAAAAACTGGTTGGGCAGGTGGGTAGGGGGGATGGGAACCACAGCCTTTTCATACCATAAGCCATAGTATCAAGTTTTCTTCCAAATCGGAAGATTTTCTATCATTCCAAAGTATTGTTTAGAAACACGTTTATCTGGTGGGGGTGAGGATGGGATGAAGATGGATCATCTTTTTGTTATTAGAATTTCAGTACAATTATCAAGAATCATATGATTAACTTTATACACACACACATACACACACACACGCATGTGGCTATATATACACATTATATCATATATAGAGATAGAGATTGAGCTCCATAAAAACTTAACCCCCTAAGCTCCATAACAGCTTTTCATTTCTCCCAACAGTAAATTTCCACAATCGAGGATATTACCTTGGGCCTAGAGGACACTTACCTCCCTCTTCATCATACCGTGTTTTATAAGCATCAAGGAATTGGAGCTCATAGTTATGTGTGGAAGAGTTACATAAACACGACTAGTACATTAGTACATCAGCAGTTCAATAAAGGTGGTATTATAGAAAAAAAAATAGTAAGGAAAACACATCAAATCCAGCCTTTAAGGACCAAAAAGAAGCTCAAAGCCTGACTGAGTCTGGGAGAACAGCTTCAGACAAAGACTAGCTTTCATTTGCTCTATGCATGTAATAGCTAGTGTTTATGCCAAACACAAATCCCAAATGCTTCTGTTGAACTTCTTCTCACCCAAGTCATCGCATCTGCACCCACAGGACAATGACCTCCCGTTCCTCTTAGCATCCTCCACACATATCTCCGGGAAGGAAGGACAGAAGATGAAGGCCCCAGGCCACTGCTTCTGTGGAGCATGCTCTGATTGGTATCCCCTGCTTTCTAGCATGCTGCCAAAGAGCTTGTGCATTATACACCCATCTGGCTTCACCACTCACCAGCTCTGGGCCAATTACGTAGCTTCCTTGTGACTTAGTTTTTCCTTCTTTATAATGGAGACATTAATACTAGCATGTATCTCATACAGAGTGTTGTGAAAAATCAAATGAATTAATGTATATCTATAAAACCCTTGGAACAGTGCCCCATACATACTAAGTATTAAATATGTAACATTTTAAATTATGATTTGGTTGAAAGAGTGACTCATGCATCCAATCCTGAGAAGTTGCATGTCAGTAACAGAAAGAACTAAAACAGATGTCAACTCCCAGGGCTGAAATCAACATTCAAGCCTGTCACTGTGAGTGTGTGTGTGTGTGTGTGTGTGTGTGTGTATCTGTGTACAACGATATAGATGCATATTAAACCAAAATCAGTATATATATGGGTGTGGGATTATGGGTGGCTTCTACCTTTATTTCTTAAAATTTTCCATAGTATTATCAGATTAGAGTCATAAAAATTAGAAATACAAAATCAATTCTCTCCCCATCCTCTCTTAAAAGTGGCTTCAGTCTGGTGAGGTGAGAACCTTGATGACTTCCCTAATCCCCTAAATAGGACTCAAATTCTCAACCATAATTTGAGGAAAGTATCTGAAGTTTGGGGTAAAATGAAGTAGGATCCCCTCTAACAATCAACAAAGCCTTACCAAAAGAATGAAATAGAAAGTAACGAAACACCCTTCACTCTCTGAGTAGGTGGGCAACCCACAGACTTCACCAGGAAGAGCAGAATACTTCAATGAGGAGTCCTAGCACATCAAATGGCAGAAACATATCAAGTAAGTATAGCACAAAATTAAAGATGACTCCGTGTTTTAAGGAATCATATTTCTACTAAGGTTAAAATCTGGGTGTTCCTGTCATCTGAAGCATGCATATATATGACAAGGCTGAATCTAATAAACAGTAACGGTAATGGGGGGAAAGAGTGGTGGGAGGCAGAATATTTCATCTTCCAGGTTTCAATTCTTCATCCATCCACTGATACCAAAGAGCACATAGGTTATGAGACTTGCCTTCACTCTCCCTACAGTGAGAGCCGAAGGGCTGCATGGAGTACTTGGTAGAGATCTACAGATGGTAGCAAATGTTCCATAGGATCAGGATTAAACACCAAAATCTACATGTTGTTACCCAGCAAATGGCTCATTATGCTCATGTCTAGAATGTACATCTGATCAATTACAAGACTTTGATGGCTTTGCAGCTGTTTTGGAGAGGGTCAAAGAAAAGTAGTATAGTACATTGAAAAGAATACTAGGCTAATAACAATGTAAAAAACAAGGGTGAACAGCATTTATTAAGAGCTTGCAACATGCAGGGGACTGCATTTCACCTGCATTATGATCTAATGCTCACAACAACCACTGAGGTAGGTACTGTTTTCATATCTCCATATACCCCAGAAAATGAAGGGTGAAGAGATTAAGCTGCCTGCCCAGAATGTTCAGTTAGAAAGTGGGGGAGTCAGTTCAAATCCAGGCAATCTCAGACAAAAGACCTGGCTTTTAACAAACAATGTTCCCATTTCTCCAGCCCGTCATGCTCTCAAAGACCTTTATGCCTTGCCTCATCTGAGCCTTACAACAATACCTATCTACCCACCTGCACAGCACATTGAATTACTGTCTCCATTTTAAAGATGAAGAAACTGGGGTTCAGAGAGATTACATAACTTATTTGATGAAATGCAACTTATAAGACGGCCCAACTCAATTTTGACCACAAACTGTCCTCCTAGAAATCACCCCACTAAGCTTCCCATTATGCACCATCATCTACATATCACTTCACATCTCCAAACCTGAATGTCCTCATCTCCCAAATGAGGAAGTATGAAGCTCTAACATTTGTTGCTTCTATAAATAAAAATCAACCCATGCCACAAGCTACTGAAGACCCATCAGCAGCTACTCACCACCCACAAGATACCCAGTCTCCTTAGTAGAGTACCAGCCCCACCCTCCACTCCAGGCTGATCTCACCCCATTCCAGCCCTGCTGAGCCAGGTGATCTGCAGTCTCCTCATCCTAGAATGCTCTCATCACTCTGTGCCCAGCAAAACCTGCTGAGATTCTCCCACCCACTTCCTGCAGGAAATGTTTCTTCTTCCTTCCAATAGAACTGAACCCATCCTCATCAATGCCCCCTTCACCACACTGTTGCATTTTACAGCACTTCTTTATTAATGTGTCTTTCTCTTTCTTGGCTCAGCTCCAGGTATGACGTCTCTTTAGTACCTAGCACAGTGCCAGGCACACAGTGCTTGTTTGATAAATGTTTGTTGAATGAGCAAAGAAAAGAAAATGTAGTCTGAGGAAATGCTTAAAACAGTGTTAATCTGAGCAGCGAAGTTTTATCAAACACCCAAAACACAATTTGCTGGTTGGTCCAAAAGCATTAGAAACTGACTTCACTAATTCCATCACCATCTTACCGTTACAACTTTAATCAACCAACAAAATATAAATGAGTGTCTAGAAAGAGCCAGCATTATTTTGAGAATGGCTGTTGCACCAATAAGTAAGACATGATCCCTGTCCTGGTAGAGCTTGTACGTTTGCTAGGAAGACAGATATACAGTGCAGTAACTATACTGCAAGGTGGCATATACTATAAGAAAGTTTATACAGGACCACAAAAAGGGAAGATTAAGCATTCTTCCAAATATTTCTCCAACTAAGCAAATTGGACAAATGGAAAGAAACCACTTACTTTGATTCTGTATGTTTTCCCTTCTGCAATTTATATAATCAGCCAAACAAAATAAAACCACATTATCTAAAACATGACAGTTTAAAATATAAACAAGAATGTGAGGATTCTAAAGGTGACCTTGGTTCTCTTCTTTGAAAAAGGAGCTTAGTAAGCCAATTAATGTTGAAAACGAGATCAGAAAGGAAGCTAACTCTTTTAAGCACTTTAGAAGGAACCATTTTGCGTACAAACATACCTCTCCTGACGTAAGCAGAGGTCAGCAGCTCTGATACGTGAATTACAAATCATTCCACCAGACTGCTAAGGCAGAACTCTAGATGGCATGGTGCCATGCTCACACACACTTGAAAATAATGAGCCCACGTTTATGTTAAAACATGGCCTAGTGCAGGCTTTGCACCAATTCACACTGGCCTTCCTCTGAATTTGCCTTGGCATTTCCCGAGTTCAAGGAAGACGCCTTGCATACATTCTCTTATGGAATCCTTTCAATATCCCCATAAGGGTGGTGCCGTTATTATCCCCATTTTGAAATAGGGGAGACTGAGGCAGAGACATGAAACTTTAGATGTTACACTTGCAAGTGGTGGAACCGAATTTATCCCCAATTCTTTATAAGGCCACATCTTCCAGTCCTCAATCTGCCAGAGTACCTTTATGAGGCTTTCTATATCAGGAAAAAAAAAAAAGTCCATTATCAAAATCAATTATCAACCCTCTTTCTGTTTTGTGAAGAGAGCAATAACTGCTGTAAGTTCATTTTGAAGGCTGCCTGGAGTCCCGGTGACTTTGCTGGGACAATGAGCAGTGTCTCTCTCTACGTAGTTAAACAGTGCAGAACTCTCGAGTAATACAGCAGCTGCTAACAACACTGTCACCATCACATTGTTTAGTCAGCGATTGTACCTCAATGACTTTCTTCTCTTGATATGTGCTTAGGTTACCAAGAGAAATCTGAGAGCCTGCTAATGCAAAATACATCTAATGCAAAATGCTTTTCCTCTACCCTCTTCTCTCCCAAAACTGACCTTCGCATTAGGGTCTTGAAGACAAACCTTCCTGTGATTTAAAGCTTGATTCAAAACCTAGTGTAGGGGTTTCCCAGGTATTCACGTATTAACATTTGCTGCTTACATTTTTTTTCTGACAAACAACATCCTTTCAAAGGGTTCCTCTGGTACCTTCCTCACTTGACCTACCTAATTTGGAACAGTCCCTAGTGCTGTCTTGGTGGTGGCATCGCTCTGTGATAGTAATACACACGCATATATTACTGCTGACATTTAAAAACATTCCTAACAGTTTGTGCGAGTACCTCGTAAACAGACGCTATGGGATTTTTACCCATTATCAGTCATCTCTGAAGACTGCAGTCAACAGACAGCTTTTTGAGACTTTTTGGTCTAACAGCAAGAGATTTATTCTTAATAGAATATTGATATTACGGTACAAAATGGCATTTGGTATTTATTTCTTTTCCCCCTCTAGCAAGGCAGTTCAGCTTGGTGGGTTTTGGAGCTCTGGCACCCTTTATTCTATCTGTTACTCTGGTGGTTTTCCCCCCTTGGGGGTCGTGGGGTGGGGGAGTTGCAGACTTTTATGAACTGTCTGATTAAAGTACCTCCATCTGAATGCAGATTAAAAGTTCCAACACCTGAGAGCTCAAAACCAATGAATATTTATACCGAAAACCAGCAGATGAATACACTCTAAATCTTCAAATGCAAGTCTAGTCATGGGTTTTATCTTATTTTAGGACTTACTTTTTATTAAAATGAACTCTTGCATATTTACACTACAGAAATAAATGTTATTTGCAAGCACAATACAGTAGAGTCCTTACAAATGCACTGCCTCTGGGAAAAGCAACTTTGTTCCTCAAGCAGATTTTGTTTCGTTAACATGTCTCCGTTGAAGAGAGGTTTCATTGTATATGATTGGCAAAATTCAGGACCCAGAAAATACATTCATTTGGGGAGATTATTCATTTAGTGGCCAAGATAATTGTACATCCCTCCCTAGATGGGGATTTTTGTTGATTTAACAAATTTCCTCCTTTCATTGGAAACTTCTTTCAGGATCGCTTTTCTAGAAGGTAGAGATTTGTATAGACGAGCACAAAGGGACGTGATTCAACAACAGCCTTCTGTGTAGGGTGGCTTAACCCATTTTGGCTCTGCAGTTAATGTCTCCGTTAACATTTGCTAGGTGCTCCTTCTTCCAGAATAAGGAGCAAACTTGAGGTCTAACCTTAAATCCTAAGCTGCCTCTTCAGAACACAATCATAGTGAAAGAACTCTGGCCCTCACAACAGTTAGCTCTAAGAAGTGGTTGAGGTTACACAGTCAGGCCAAAGACTGTGAGGGGGTGGGGGTAACCAGACCAGAGGCTCCTAACCTATCTCATTCAATAACACAGGTGAAAGCAAATATTGTCACCAACTAACATCACAGAGTAAGCAAACGACTCCCAAACACAGAAAAGGTGATTCTTTCAAAGACAAAGAAATGTCCTGTCTTAACCCGTTCCTTCCGACACCCTTGCAGCATCTTGCTTTTCATTAAATTGTGGTAAACGACGTATCAAAAGCCAAGTGGAGTTATCAGAATTAAGGGAAATGCCAATTTTGATTGATCCCACTATGCATCTTGAGACGTCCCTGCCCTCACGTTACTGAGGACGTAGAATATGCAAGTCTGCATATTCTAATGTTCCTAAACTTATTCCTTCTTTTTCATAAAGTAAGCTTAGAGATAAATGTTTACAAATCAACCCAGTCATCATTTCTTCATTTTAATGCTTAAACGCTTCATTTTGATTGCTGCCTTTTTGACATTTCACCAAGGAAATATGTTTGCGTGTTAGCAATGCCATTGAATCAGCAATTAGATCTCCATATTCCAGATGTCATGAGAGTTTTCAATGCATCTCCCAATAAAATTTATTTCTGAACTTTGGGAAGGAAAAAAACACATGTACTTTGTATAAATTAAGCACATTATCCTTATTTTTCTAATTGCTAAATTTAACAGAAGGAGGGCTTCTGAATTTATTAATTCAAAATTTTCACATCATTCTACATAATATTTTTCTTGCAATGAATATGATTGTAAGTTATTTGTGGGAATGGCATGCGTGTTGAGACTTATGCATGTTGATTCACTTTTTTTTTTCAGTGAAACAGGAGACATGGAGTTGAATTTTTGCTCTTAGCAGCATGCTACACTTGCCATCCTTACAAGTCTCTCTTGAGCCTTGGCACCTGGCTGGCACAGGAAATTTACTGTCAAAAGTAGACAAAGAGAAATGCAATTCTGGTCTCATCTGTGCCTTCATTAAGACTTCTGGAGCTGCCCCATTCCCTTCCTGCGGACCTTGCACCACTCTGATTCTCCACCTGCTCACAGGGCTAACTCGGAAGTACTGCTTCTGCAGCCCCTCAGCTACTGTGCCACTCCAGAGAAATCCAATGCCAACCTTTTCTTCTTTTACCTCCTTGGTGAACTAAATGTACAGTTTCCTAAGTCTTTGCAACAGATTCTAATTGACTCTATTAAAAATACAATAAACCAAAATGGCTATACTATGTGTAATTTGGCACCACCAACATTTAAATGGGAGTGCAGAGGTACCTCTGTGAGGAGCCATCCTGAGTGGGTTCAGACATTGTAGTGGAAGGGGAGAAAAAGAAATGCTCTCCAAGATTTTGTTTACCTGAATTGGAAATGCACACCAAATCCTCATCTCCATTCAGGTAGGAGCATGGCTAAGTAAACTAAACAGTAATCCTTCCCAGTGCCCTTCCTTGCAGGGCACACCCATCACCACGGAGAGCCCTGGCAGATGGCTGAGGTTCCCTTCTGTCCATTATTCCTGTGACAACTCTTTGGCATTTTCTCCTCTCATAAGAAAATGACACAACTCAGTGCTCCTTGTAACGGAAGGATTCTTCTTGGTATTTACCCAGTTCTAAAGGGTAACACTAGAAGAGTTGGACTCCCTGTTCTCCTCCCATCCGCAAAATGTTTGCAGATGCCTCCTTTTAGCCCAGCCTACCTTCTGAAAAATGCTCCTGAGCAAAAACTCATCTGTTAGTAATAGAACAGAAAAATGTCTCATTCCGGCTAGAAGTGGTACAAGAGCTGCTACTGCTCCAGCAAATTTATTTTACCTTTCAAGGGTTTAATTGCACACAACATGGTGCAGTTTTGATTAATCCTTCAGAATTTAATATATACTCAGGGGGGGTCAATATGTTGCTTCTTCATGCATCGCTATCATGGGAGTAACTGGAATGCGTTTAAACACCACAGGAGGTATACTTCTCAAACTTACTTGGCCCTACCAAGGGTAAAAAGTGCTCATTAATGACTCGATCCAGGAGAGGAGAGAGCAGAGGGGGTATGCTTCCTCCCTGACGCTATTTCTGGTTTGCTTGGCAGGCATGGTTCCCTTGGGGAGGTCCCAGGTGAGGCACACACTGGAATCTTCCTGATCATTTTAATGAGAAAGAAGTGTCAAAATATTGGCACCTCATATCCAGCCAACATATGGAGAAGCTATACAGGCACTTAATTGAACTGTTTTAAGATTATGAAGGGTATAGTCAACCCTGTCAATGAGTGCTTATTCTGTGAACTTGGGCTGTAAAGAGGTCATTCAAAGGTAATAAGTCCATTTGCCTTTTACACAAAGAATAATCTGTTAAATTCTACAATCCATGTCCCACAGTTGGATTTCTGATGGGCACGGAAAGACGAAAAGTTACAGTGCATCATTAAACTTGTAAACATCCAAAGTAAGATCTGGAGGCTGGAGAATTAAGATAGGCAAACTCTAAGTTCCTCAGCCCTCTCTGGAAAGGCAGGATTGGAGGTGAAGAAGCATGACAGCAGTGCTTGGAAATGCCGCAGTTGGGAAGTCATCTACCAAACATCCTCAGGAGAAAGGTCGCCTTCGGCAGAAGCACAGCAGCAAAACAGAGCACAAAATGTGGAGTCAGAGAAGAGCTCACATCTTGGCTCTCCCTCATTCTGTGTAATGGCTTTTTGTTTGTTTGTTTGTTTGACAGAGTCTTCCTCTGGGAGTGCAATGGTGTGATCTCGGCTCACTGTAACCTCCGCCTCCAGGGTTCAAGTGATTCTCCTGCCTCAACCTCCTGAATAGCTGGGACTACAGGTATGTACCACCATGCCCAGCTAATTTTTTTAAATTTTATTTTAGTAGAGATGGGGTTTCTCTATGTTGGCCAGGATGGTCTCAATCTCCTGACCTCGGGATCCGTCTGCCTCAGTCTCCCAAAGTTCTGGGATTACAGGCGTGAGTCACTGCACATGGCCCACTCTTTGTAACGTTAAACAGCCTTTCCCAGCCTGTCTCCTCACCTGAACGCTGTAATATTAGGCCCATCTCAGGAAGGTTGTGTCATGTGCTGAACTGTATCCCCTAAAATCCACATGTTGAAGTCCTAACTCCCAATACTCAGCATGTGGCTGCATTTGGAGATAGGGCCTTTTAAAAGTAATTAAGGTAAAATGAAGACAAATGGGTAGGCTCTAATGTCATATACCTTATGTCCTTATAAGAAGAGAGGATAAGAGCACAGACACACAAAAGGACGGCCATGGGAAGACAGAGGGAGAGGATGGCCCCCTACGAACCACAGAGAAGGGCCTCAGAAGAAAACAACCCTACCAACACCTTGATCTTGGACTTCCAGTCCCCAGAACTGAAGTTACATAAATTTCTGTTGCTTAAGCCACCAAGTCCACAGTACTTTGTTATGGTAGCCTGAGCCAACTAAGACAGGGCATTAGGAATCTCCAGTGCAATCAGATACCATAGGTACTCAGCACAGCACAGGCCCCCAAGGAATGCTAGTTCCCATTCCACTCTCCCCAGTCCCATTTTACAGATACACAAAGAGAAACAGATCCACAAGATGAGTTGCCTAAAGAGGATAGGAGAGAGAAAGGAGAAAGTCACCTTCCAAAATTCAGAGAACCTTGCCCGGTCTACTGGTCCATATTGCCTCCTGCAAGAAATGATAACACAGTGGGCATAGGGAACCGCCTCAAACAAAAGGCTAGATGACACTCCTGGCTTCTGGCCATGGGAAGATTCATATCTCAATGTAACTTCAATGTTCCTAGGCCACCAACAAAAGGGGTCAGTGGCAGATCATTGCATACAAGCAAACAGCTTTTTCAAAATCCTTTCCCGGAAATGTTATCCAAACAATCAAACAAAAGCGAACCCACTTTCCCCCTCACACACAGGTAAAACAACTTGATAATTCCATGATGACAATGAGCCCAGTTACTAAGCACCACCCTCATCTAACACGATCATAAAAACCTTTCTCAGTCAGATTTATGGATTGTCATGAGAGTCTCTGAAGAGCTCCTTGCCAGAGGGAAAACCAGGGCACCAGAAGGCCAGGGTGAGCACAGAACCCAAAGTTCAGAGCATATAACTGCCCACACCCCTGGTCTGTGTGCTCACCAGATTAAACCAGCTACAAGATGTCTAAAAGTTAGAACAACAAACACACTGCCAGGTTTTCAGTTAACCTGCAGTCAGGCAGGGCCACCTGGTCATGCGCGCCCCTCTTAATTCCTCCTGAAGGTCAGGGAGCTCACCCACAACCTAAGAGATATGCATATCCACCCACAGCCTGTTCCAAGTCAGTTTCTCTAGTTAAGTCAGGTCTCTCTCCACCTCCAATTCTTGGCAGTTTTGAGAGCCAGAACCAAAGGGACAATTGGACACAGTCCAATTGCAGTGAAATTAGAAGCTGCCTTAGATACACCAGGGTATACAGAACAAGCACTTGTTTACTCAACATATGAGTTACGGTCAACAAGGGAAGGTATGCTTCCTGTTCACAAACCCTTGAGGGCTGTTTGTTTTGGGGCCTCTGGTTGTTCCTGGTGAAAGTCCAGAGTATGTGCCTGGGAGCAACCAGCCTGATCACATGAAACACACTTTCTTTTGCAAATCACTGAAGTCTTAGCAAGCCTAACCAGATTTAATTCCTGCTTGTTCTTGTTAAGAAGCAAAAGAGGGGAACTGTCTGTCTTTCCCTCACTTCTCACAATGGCAAAGGCCTTTGGCCATTAAAATGGTCAGTTCTCCCTGTAGCCTACCGATCGAATTCAACTGGAAACATCAGCAGAGATCCATGAGGATGCAATATGAATACATTTCACCCTGTCTGAAAACACACAGAGACTCTCTATTAGAGTATTGATTTTGAGACTTGCTCCTTTAACCTACAAGACACTCTGTGGTCTCTGTCCAGTATGTTAACTTCTTATGTTTTGGGTGATATATTGTGATCCACCAAGGGTAGCTTGTTTCCATTAGCAGTACCTCCTTAAAAACTCTGTGGAGTTCTTCAGTGCTGTTTTTCTTCCTTTGAATCAATGGTGGATGCAAAGTATGTTAAATGATTTCAATAGAAGCAAGTTAGTAAGTTGCTTTTTTCCACTATCAGAAACTTCTAATGACACATTTCCAGTAAATTTTTGCTGAATAGTTATTTCTTTAAAAATCAACTGACTTAAAATCACTCTAAATGTAAACTACTCAGAATGTTTGAGGAAAAAAACATTTTTTACAGACCATCAGTGAAGAGAAAAACAGAATTTTGCTATTAATTGATGCAATATCATCAAAATGATCCCATTTAGTGAGAAATCCACAGAATCTCAACATGAAGATCATTATCACTGGACTAATTTCCCATCCCCCTGGCTCTGAGGACACCCAAAGGATTCTTGACTGTACATGTTAGCATCCTGTGCATACCCTTGTATGAGGGTACACTTACTTCCTTCCCACATATTAATAAGCATTTGAGCACAAGCATCAGGCAGACTGCACACTCAATGACTCACAAGGGAAGTGCTCATTTGTGAGCGTAAATGCTGGAACTGAGTTCACCAAAAAGGAGGTCTGTAAAGCCCTGGTCCATTATGGCTCAATTATCCATGGGATTAAACCTAAAAGGCAACATCTCTGAAACAAGTTCATCTGCAAACCCAAGTGAAAGCCTTTCCAAAAAACAAACAAATGAAAACAGGTTTGCTTCTTCCCTGTGAAAAATGGGGAAATGTTGGGGTCTCTCCAGGCACCATGCCCACCATCAGCCCTATCGTTCCAGAGGTCACAGGGAGAGGGTCACTGGGTCAGGAGCCAAAACCGGCCCTTGATGTCTGCTTGCCATCTGCCTGTGTGAAACACTAGGCCACGATGGCACAGGTGAGAGAATACATTCGCTCACATCACCACAGTCAAGGGTAAACACAAGGTGTGGTAGAGGGTCAGGACTGGAAATAAATCCATCTTCAAATGCAAAAAGAAGCACAGGCAGAGATAAAGGTGGGACAGATAAAGATAAACTTGAGTTACATTCAGGAAGGCATTCGTCTTGGGTCACCTATCTGATCACGGGACCTGTAATCACATTGCTTTAAGACAGGAACAAGGAATTTCTTTTGTTCACAACAATGCCAAGGATCTGTGATTTTGTGACCTGGTCATTGGACAATGATACATTGAAAACTTTCTGAAAATAGCACTCTCTTCAAAGGTACCTGTCGCCAGAAGAGGACGGTGATAATACACTCTGCTTTCAACTTAGACACCATTCGTGGCTCTAGAAATTCCTAAAAGGAATGCCAGGACTTGGGCGCAAGGAAAGCTGAATTATATGACAGTGGCCTAAAAATAGAATTCTGCTGACGAAAGGGAGACAAAGAAAGGTGAATCTTTTTCTTTGTGCTCACATACCTGAGAGAAACGTGACTCAGGAGGATTCATTCAAGCCCTCAGTTCCTCAGAACGTGCTTATCCTCAGAAACAATCGAGAGATACTTGCCCTTTCAAACTAGTAGGAGATATTACCCCCATCCCAATCAGCTCCTCCCGAAAAGAGAACAAAGATGGAGACAGTCTCATCCAAAAATGATGATGCCAAGACTGCTCTTGGCAATGCAGACATATCTGTGTTCCCTTCTCTAAAGCATCTCAAATAATTCTCCAGATAACAAAGGAACTAACATAAGTTAGGAAACTCTAGGGAGTGCTAATCCCAAAACACAGGCTTTGAACAGCCATTAGGGCACTAGAAGATGCTGGGTCAGGATCCCTAGAGCTGTGAGTTAGGGAGAGAAATAGGGGGAAAAGAAACAGAAAAAATCCCTTGCTCTGGAGGAACTTCAGTGTAACTCTGACAAAATGATGCTTTCTGTGGTTCATGAGATGGCAGGTGCATTGAAAAGTCAGAGAACAAGACCTTGGCCAAGTGGTCTCAGGGTTCACATAACCAGTCCCCTGCCTACGCAGAGTTTGCCCACCCCTTAGGGTATTCACTGCTACTAGCATCTACACAGTGGACACCGGTGGAGGTTGTGAAGTGTCTTCAGCATCATCAGCATTGACTCTATGCTCAAAAATTGCTGGGCTTATAGGGCATAATACCAGGTCTGGGGTTTATTAACCAGCTCTGCCAAATGATCGTCTCAGGCTAATGGGTAGGAACTACAAACAAAGTGGCTAGAGGTGGAGAACATGCCGTTCAAGGAATCGCTTATCACGCAAAAGCAGGAGGCCCTAGGGAAAATGGTTCATGTGTCCCCCCCTTTCAATGCCACAGCTATCTCACTACAAGCTGTCTTCTCGAAATGACCATCGAGGCATCGAAAATTCAAATGAGACGGGCTGGTGAAGGAATGTCGCTTGTTTTTATAGCATAACTTACTTGCTTGGAGGCAAAATCTGTTGCTGCATTTGGACTCCTGAGAGAACGAGCTACATCTCTCCCTTCAGGATCTAAAGATGTAACCATCTGAAGCAAAGAAAGAAGCCCTCATTTTCCTTCCGTGAAAATAAAAAACTCTGCAGGTTGATAGGTTCTAAGAACGGCTACCAGGAAAAGGACTCACATTTCTAACCAGGGCACAAAGTCAGCTACCAAATAGTGACTCAAAAACCGTGGCATCAAACTGAAAATGATCACCCGTAAAACTAATTTATGAACCTTTCATGAGGCAGTCAAAGAACTATTTAGCTTTCATAATATTATTCTAAGAGAGTCAGCATGTAGTACTACATACACTGAACAAATTAAATCACCATGGTCCACACAGTCCAAGCACTTCACCTGATAGTGTTGAGGTGTAATTTCTTCCACAAACATTTATTGACACCAGCCTCCATAAAGTGTTTGAAGGACTGGAGTTGCAGGAAAGAAGAAAAGACGGAAAAATTTCCTGCTCTTGTGGCACTTAGATTTTAGGAAGTGGAGATGGAGCACTAATAAATAAGTAAAATATGTATTACATCAGAGCGTGATAAGAGCTGTGGAGGAAAATCAGGCGGGGAAAGGAGAAATAAGAGTGCTGGGATTGGCCTTTAAAAATGGGGAGGGGACCAGGCACGGTGATTTACACCTATAATCCCAGTACTTTGGGAAGCTGAGGCAGGCAGATCGCTTTGAGCTCAGGAGTTCAAGACTAACCTGGACAACACGGTGAAACTCTGTCTCTACTAAAATACAAAAATGAGTTGGGTGGCAGCCATCTGTAACCCCAGCTACTCAGGAGACTCAGGCAGGAGAATCAATTGAACCCGGGAGGCGGAGGTTACAGTGAGCCAAGATCACATACTGTACTGCAGCCTGGGAGACAGAGTGAGGCTCCATCTCAAAAAATAAAAAATAAAAATGGGGAGGTGGAGGGGGTAGTCAGGGAAGATCTCACAGAGAAGATGATAGTTTTAAAAGATCTCAAGGAGATTAGGGCATTGATCATGTGTGTCACCAGAAGAAGAGCTTTCAGAGAGATAGAGGAGGATGAGCAGAGGCACTGAGGCCAGAGTTCTTCTAAGTTTTAGAGTTATAGGCATAGGAAAAAGAAAAGAAATTAAAACCTCTCTTTCAGGCCCTGAGCCTGGAGCATATCTGAGACTGAAGGCTCAAAGAACAGTAAGGAAGCCACTGTGATTATTATAAAATATTAGTGTGCTTAGTAACAGAAACATAGAGGAGCAAAATATGTTATTATTATGTGGGGAACAAAGCAAGTAAGAAAATTATCAGCATGCAGTGAAACTATACCAGTTGAAAACCATGCATATATGTATCTTTCAAGAATAGAATGTATGCCGAAAATGTTAACAGCAGTTATCTGGGGTAGGGGAGAATTATGAAGGTTAGAAATGACATTTATTCTCTTCTTTTTCATTCCTTTAATTGTTCATTCGGTAAATGTTTATGGAGAGTCTGCTGTGCCCCAGGCACTGGGGATGTAACAGACAGCCTCTCCCTCCTAACCTGACTTTCCAATAGGGAAGGGGGCAATATAACTTCAAGAAATAGGCCATACACTGAACAAATTAAATTACTGCAAACTGTAACATGTGCTGTGAAGAATCAAGCCATAGCTGAAATCGACAAGAGCAGGTTTGGGAGAAAATGGTAATGGAAGGTCTCAGGGAGGAGATAACTTAGGGTGAACCCAAAAGGAACAAAAAGAGAAGAGCGGACCAAGCAAGAACAGCAGGAAGAGCTTCTGAACTGGAAAAATATATGATGATACAAATATAAATACTTCTATAACAAAAAATAGCCTACATATTAGATGAATGGGTAGATAGGTAGGCTTGTATGTAGGTAGGTAGGTGGATAGATACATATGTACATACATACATCCATATATACATAGATATATGATTGATAGATGATAGATAGATAGATAGATAGACAGACAGATAGATAGATAGATGATAGATGTGTAGTCTTAATTACATGACTGTGCCAAGCATTTTTGATCACTTGCTCATTCTATAAGCAAACAACTGAGCTAGGAATAAGGTTATAAATAACACAGACATGGGCCTGTTGTCAGGAAGGCTTAAGTCAAGTCAGAGGCAAAACCAGGATCTCAGAACTGCCACTTGGCATTACAGCAAACTGGGGACAAGCCAGTGACGAATTTCAGGAACCTGGCAGTCGTACTCCAAATTTGCTTCAAGCTTGAAGCCAAAATAGCAGCAAAACTTGTTTTCTTTAGCATGCTTTTGACTGAACAACAAGTACATGTGCTTTTCACTTATTCACTCATTCATTCAACCAGACCCTACTGGCCACATGCTCTGCATTACCACAGTGCTAAGAGGTAAAGGGATGACGAAGGAAGAATGATTTTTCTGAAGGAGCTTATGGCCTATTTGCCAGGATATATAGGTAAACAATTACAATATAGACAGCATCCCAAAAAAGTGTCTGCATAGTTTAGTCCTGTGATAATTAACATGTATTTTAGCAAACAGAACGGACAGATGGTAACTGTTTTGATTACCTTAAAATTATGAATGTCCAAGATGCCTGCCGCTAGTGCCAATGTATAGGATTTACAATGTAAACTCCAGAAAAGTATCTAAAAGGTGTGTGTATATATATATGTACATATATATATATATATATATATATTTTTTTTTTTCTTGAGATGGAGTTTCTCTCTTGTTGTGCAGGCTGGAGTGCAATGGCGCGATCTCAGCTCACCACGACCTCTGCCTCCCAGGTTCAAGCCATTCTCTTGTCTCAGCCTCCTGATTAGCTGGGATCACAGGTATGCACCATCACGCCCAGCTAATTATTTTTTATATTTTTAGTAGAGACAGGATTTCTCCATGTTGGTCAGGCTGGTCTCGAACTCCCGACCTCAGGTGATCTGCCCACCTCGGCCTCCCAAAGTGCTGGGATTATAAGCATAAGCCACCGTGCCCAGCAGAGTATATATTCTTATTAGGACATTAAGTGACACAAGGAAAACTCTGATGGAGTTATACATAGGTCTAAGATTAAAAATTAGGGAAATGCCTGCTTGATGGCTTTAAGGACAACTTCCCAGGAGAAGTGATGCTGGAGCTGAGACAAAGTGGGAGCTCTCTGGTAGCTTGGGATAGTCACATTCAGATCTGCAACCTGAGATTTACAGCCAGGACCCTTCACCATACCCTGTCTGGCCTTATGTGCAGACCCAGGGAATGACGCTGCTCACTGCTTCTTGCTCCAGAAAGCTGCATGGAAAGGAAACCTGAGCTTGAGAGAAGCACAGAAAGGGAACCACTGAGAAAGGGCTCGCCTCTCTCCTTCTCACCCCACTAGCCCTGCCCTTCTCCCTCCACTTTCCCCTTTCCTATCTGTTCTCCTTTGGAACCTCCTCGTCACCTCATCTGGAGGTTAGAACACAGTGAGCATCCCTAGAAAACAGATAGTCTGTTCAAATAAGTGTTAGCCCTCCTCTGAGGTTGACATTTGGCAAAATCACCGAGGTGGTATTTTGGTATTTTGTATCTCAGCCAGGGACATGTGTGTTTTCACTTTGCAAGCTCTGGGCAGGTAATAAACATTTTGGGGGTTTTCTTTTTACTTTTAGTTAAAAGTACTAACTTTTTTACTCTGGATCTTGGGGGCCATAAATAATTAATGCCTTGTATGACTCTCCATACCCTTCTGCAGTGTCAAGCACATCTGTTTTATATAAAAGCTAGTGTTGAGTGAGTGTGTATGTGTGTGTGTGTATACATACATACGCACGTATATGCATGCCAGGCACAGACTAAGCACTTCACAAGTATTTACGTATTTCATCCTCATAACCCTCCTGTGATCTCCACTTTATCGGAATGAAGAGATGAAGCATTTTGTCCAAAACACTCAGCTAATACTAGCAGTTCTGCCCAGCCAGTCTGGCTTCAAACCCACCCTGCACTTGTAACCCTCACACCATGGTGCCTTGAGCTACCCCTTTATGGTAGACAGTGCCATATGACCATTTCTGCCAACAGATAATAGTTGATAATACCATTTGACCATCTCTCTGCTTACAGCGCAATAGTTCAAGTCTCAGTGTCCTGCCAACATCACGTCATCAGATCCTTAACCTGCTTCCTCGAATCTATTGCTGAGTTGTTTCCTTTTCGTTTTCTGTAAAACCCTGGTGCCCTGAAAGGTCCTGTGACCAGAATGGCAGACGCTGCCTTGGGAAATGCAAAGACTGTCTTTCCCAGCTTGGGTAATCCCATTTGTAGGTGAGGCAATGTTTAAAAATCACCTCATTCTTCTAGGTTGGACAGAAAAACAAAATAATACCACATTCGACTTAGGTTTATAAACACCCAGTATGAGACAGCTAGAGACAACAGGATAATTCCAGACACATAACAAACAAATAGCAAATTTAATAGTGTGAGCCTTGTTTATACTTCTGCCATCAACTTTAATGATGAGCTTATTTATGCTAAACTTCACTACATTATCGAAGTCATTAGTGCCTGTAAGTGAGTGATAATGTGCTTGAAACTTCCACAAGGACGTGTGGCTTTCTCTGAGTCTTACATTTCAATGTTGGGAGATGCCAGTCCCAGGAGTACTTTCATACATAGGCCTAGAACAACTATTGGGTATTATGCCCCAGAGAGTGGCCTCTAGGCCAAATGAGTTTGTGAATGCACGTTAAAGAGAATTAAGCAGGTTTGTCTTACTTCAAAATCTGTAACAAGTTAGAAAACATATATGTGTCTTCTGAACCTCCAAGATGAGACACACTATGTCCAGTTTTCCAAAAGTATGGACCGAAGAAGCTTTAGAGAAGGTGACAAAGAGGCACTCCTCTATTAGTCCATTAAAACACTCGTTTAATGGCTGTTGAATCAGAGAGCTGCAGCAAAACCCAGTGTTTAATGCAAAACCAAAGTACAGACTGAACGCATGTGAGTTTATTCCTAGCTAGTAGCACTGGCATGCACATTTGTGCAAATGTAAAGTCCTGATTTAAAAGGACTCAGTAAAGTTAGAATCAAAGTTTCAACAAAGAACCTCAAGACTCTGGATGAGGGTCCCCACTCTGTCAATGTGAACCAGAAGTCTCACGTAACCTCAAGTATCCCTACACTTGGGACCGGGGCACCTTGGTCTGCTGACTAGGGAGGCACAACGTCATTAGATCCTAATAGGAGGCATGTATTAAAGATCCAATCTGCATCAGCATTTTTTCCCAAAGATGAACTGTTATTAGCAGACAAGCTGCATGCTGCCTAAATGAGGCCTGAAAGATAAAATCCATACTATGGCCAACACTGGACCTTAACAGCAGCTCAGAAGAGAGTTGGTTGGAATGGGGCAGTAGAGGGATTCTCATGCAACAAACATTAGCGCCTTCTGACAGTGTCCGCTCGTTGGAGAAGTCTTCCCTGACCACCTTATTTGGGGAGCACCCCCAGTGCGTCCTTGTTCTTCTTTTCCTCACCACCTATTATCTAAGATTAGCTTATTATTTTTATTGCCTGTCTCCCTTCCCTAGAATATAAGTTTCATGAGGTCAGGAATATAATGGTCACATTCAGCACCATAACCCCCATGCCTGGAACAGTGCCTGCCACCAAGTATCAACTCCATAAAGACTTGCTCAACATTAAGGGATGTTCTGCTTTTAGGGAACTCTGATTCAGGTGAACAGTTATCCAGCCTTAGGAGTGACAGTCTTGGGTTTTAATTGACATGAGCTGTCACTCCTCCTCACATTTATGCTGGCCTCATTCTAACTCAGGGCAAGAGAGGTAAAGAAATTAGGAAGGATAGAGTAAACGAAGCAGAGCTCCGGTGCAGAGGCAAATTGTCACATAGGCCCTTAGACTCATACTCAAACCAGAAGGTTGGGTTGATCAAGAAGGGCTCAGTGAGGCCGGGCGCAGTAGCTCACGTCTGTATCCCAGCACTTTAGGAGGACGAGGCGGGCAGATCACGAAGTCAGGTGTTCAAGACCAGCCTGGCCAACATGGTAAAACCCAGTCTCTACTAAAAATACAAAAATTAGCTGGGCATGGTGGCATGCACCTGTAATCCCAGCTACTTGGGAGGCTAAGGCAGGAGAATTGCTTGAACCTGGGAGGCGGATGTTGCAGTAAGCCAAGATTGCACCACTGCACTCCAGCCTGGGTGACAGAGCAAGACCATCTCAAAAAAAAAAAAAGAAAAAAGAAAAGAAAAGAAAAAAAAAAATGGCTCAGTAAGACAGGCGATCCATAAGCTAGGGGTTGTTTCCCAGCTTCCTGAATCAGGGTAGACAATGCCAAGCTCAGTACCAGCCCTCTGGTTCCAGGCTACTTTCAAAGCCTTTAATCACTGGAGAGGACTCCTCTCTGTGCCCTTTCTGGTTTTCCCACTCGACTGTACTGGGTATAGCTTATTGTCTGTCCTGCCCACAGCCCTTTCTGAAGAACCTGAATCACTCAATCACCCTAGACGGGTCTGCCCATCCCTCTACCCAGTCTTGGCCAGCTGAAATGAAATGGGCACAAGGTCAGAGCCAGCGAACCCATAGACTGACCAGTGGCCAATTGGCTCAAACTCTTCTGAGAGAGCATCTAGAAGCCACAGAGACCATCATCTCTGTGAATCCTAAGCAATAGAACAGTGAGGTCTTATTAATTTTAGAAATGCAGTCACATTGGCCAATGAATGATCAGAAGGAAATGGTGAAACCCTGTCTCTACTAAGATACAAAAAATTAGCCGAGCATGGTGGCACGTGCTTGTAGTTGCAGCTACTCAAGAGGCTGAGGCATGAGAATTGCTTGAGCCCAGGAGGAGGAGGTTGCAGTGGGCAGAGATTACGCCACTGCACTCCAGCCTGGTGACAGAGTGAAACTCTGTCTGAAGAAAGGGAAGGAAAGGGAAGGGGAAGGGAGGGGAGGGGAGGGGATGAGAGGGGAGGGAAAATACACAGAAGCTTGAGAAAGCAGAAATGAGGTATAATATGGCTTCTGCCACTGGAAAAATTTGAAAATACAGTCCCCACTTTCTTAGAGAGAGAGTTGCTTTCCACTCCAATAGGATGTCTAAGTCCAGCTCATCTAACATCTGATCAGCTTGCATTTCTCATACTCTATATCATTTCTCCCCCCACAAACACACATTACTTTAACTAGACCGTGTGGCTTTCCTGATCTCACAACCAAATATATTCCTCACTAGAACACCTGCTTTGGATCTAAGATGCACTAGCATTCACATGCTTGAAATCTTGTCCCTGTATCTTTGGCCCTTAAGGGCTGGCCACACAAATTCTGTTTTCCACCCTTCCTTCATGGTCCTGCTCTAATCCTGCCCATTCTTTACCGTCTTATTTGAGTTCCAGTAGAATGATCACTCCCCCTTATGAACTCAGCCATGATCCCTAACTCCATGTGACACATACTGAAATTCCACTGTCCCATCTTTCCCTATTTGTGGAGCAGCAACCATGTGATCTTTCAGGTTCTGGATATTATAAGATGCAAGCGACATAGCCTCCAACCTCAAGGAGCTCCTAGCTAGATGAAAAGAAACTAGCACATCAATCTGAGCCATAGAACAAAATGTTATGAACTAAACAAAACAACAAATGGGCTGAGAACGCTGAGATCTCCCAGGTAGGTTCAGGGTCAGAACTGGCGCCTATGTGGTCCGTGACGAATCCTAAGTTCAAACAAGCTAAGTCAGATGAACGGACTATGTGCTCACCGTGTATATCAAAGTTTCAAAGTTAAAGGTATCTTTAAGATACAGAAAAGAAATTTAATCAGAAAGGCTTCTAACATGTAGACATGGACATGATACATGTTTGTCAAGGCATATGAAAAATACCTCTTCTGCATAAGTAAAGATATTCACAAACAGTAGCTGAGACAACTCATTACTAACATAAGACTAAATGCCTTATGTGCAATGTAAACACATGAGTTTGATTTATCTGTCAAAACTAACATCCTCACTAGCATCAAAGGCTGCATTCAAATCATGCTGCATCCAAATGTTCATCTCTGGGTGGTCTTTTCTTTCACTATGCCCATTAAAATTATTACTGTACTTATTTGTAAATGGTGGGGTGGGGGGAGAACATGCTTAAATGAATGACAAAAATAACATTGGCAAAATACAAAGAGAATGCTGATAACTGCATGGGAATAAAGAATAAAAATCATTCTGATAAAGAATTTTCTATATGAGTACAGTTTCTATTAGCACTATCTATCTTGTATGGTGAATCAAGAATAATGAAGATATGCCACCTGTATATATTTCCATAATTCATTATTTGCTTCTCAAGCCAATATTTCTCAAAGACAAAACCAAAGTAAGCAGTATTAATGAGTTGTTGGATTTGAAAATTTAAAAAAGATTTTACTATCTAGCATCTTTTATGACAATCTTCTAATTAAAAAAAATAAGTAGGTAGTGAAAAGACAGAACCTGTACCCACAGAATTAGGCTGAGGTTAACACAGAAAGGCTGCTGGATTGCTGTTTTTATTACTAATTTACTTTGTTCATTTAGGGAATCAATTTGCTGCCATTAAAGGCTTGGGTTTCACATATTTTATAATTTACACACATTTCCTGATGTGAATGAGCTGTACAGTTTGTAAGAGCTCAGACAAATTCTCTTCTAATGGTCCAATAGATGCACATGTTCTTAAAATGGTCTTGCAAATAGAATGGAAATGCCACTATGCCTGCCATTCTAAATAGGTGGGAAAAAATTCTGAGCAATGTGGAAGGTTTGTTCAGCAGTTATATATGTTTGTAGCTCCTCCTGCATTAAGCTAGCATTTCTATTATGAAATAAGAGAAATTAAGGGGGGCTTTCCTAGCCTTAACTGTTTTCATCTAAATCTAAATCTAATTTTTTCATTGCTTTACAGCAAATCTTATGGGAGAAGTTGAGATTCATTGATCTGGAATAGGATAAACAACTATCCTTCCAAAACCCTTCAGAAAGGTGGAGTGTCCCCAAGTTTTAGGACAAAAGAGTTTTTTTTTTATAGATTATAGTAAATCAATAACTCATAGACAGTATGACAGATACAGAATAGCCTTACTTAAGATGAAAAACAAATTGTGCATTGAGATCTTTCATCAATAAAAAGCGAACAAATCAGTAGTGCAAACAAGATGAGAGAATCTTATTTCGTCCTCAGTCACGAACTGAAGAGATACACCGGGCAGTGTTTTGTGTCTAAAAATTGCTCCTAGGCTGGTGTACTGGTGAACTATTGAGTAAGAAGGTCAGTGGAGAGCAACTCACTGTGGGATTTGCAATGCAGAAAGGACAAGTAGGTGTAACATAAAAGGGCACTCTACATAAATGTCAATTAATGTATTATTCTTCTACAAACTTCTTTTAACAAGCATTTTGGTGGCTTTGAAGCCTCTGTTCTTCTCGGGGGAGCAAGAATGAGACCTCTTGCTTTAGCTTTTGATTAAACAACGTTCAGAAAAAAACTCATCAACATAGACTAAACTCTTCACATTAAAACTAGAGGGCTTGACCCACCCCAATTAGCCCAACTCCTTTGAAATATTACAACCAAGAGGTCCTTTCTTTTCTTGTGCCAGTTAATTCTAAAGTAATGTTGCTAGAGCATAACTCCTGAATTCCAAAAACTCCACATACTGCACACAGGAGACACACACGTCTAATAGCTATCTTTTCAGTGCCACGGGCATTACGACACATGTAAAATTATGCTCCTTTTGCAGATGAGGACTCTGATGCCAAGAAAGGTACACTGACATGCCCAAGGTCATACAACAAAAGAGTCAAAGCTGGGACCACATCTAGGTCAGTCTGATCCCAAAGCCCATTCTCTTGTGCATTATAGCATGGCTGGGTACTATTACCAAGGACTTCCATAATTTGTCCATCCTAATATTCTGCTGCCTCCCTACACACCCTCTCCTCTCTATTTCCACCACCTCTTTCATGTCCCAAATATGCCTATGCTTTTCCAATTGCAGTTTCCCACATGTGATTCCCCAGTTCTGGGATCTTCTTCATGTTTTAAAGTCTACCATTCCCTCAAGGTTCTGCTATAATTCCACCTGTTGTGAAAACATTTTTGCCTCTAAATTCTTATTGCCTCTTGGTGCTTCCAGCCAGCACCTTCTGTATTTGTTGACCTTGCTCCCCTTCCACAAATTATGTCAGCTGAGGACAAAAACTGTGTACTTAGTGTCTTAGTGCAGCCTGGGTGGCTTAAACAACAGAAATGTATTTCTCACAGTTATAGAGGCTGTGAAGTCCAAGTAAAAGGTGTTGGCAGATTTGGTTCCTGGTGAGGGTTCTCTGCCTGGCTTACAGACAGCTGCCTTCTTGTGTCATTGCACAGTGAAGAGAGAAAGGGTTCTGTTCTCTTCCTCTTCTTACAAGGGCACAAATCTCATCAGGGGGGCCCTTCTCTCACAAGTTCATCTAAACCTAATCACCTCCCAAAGGTCCTCTTCCATTTACCATCACACTGGGGATTGGGGCTTCAACCTAAGAATTTTGAAGGGGACACATTCAGTCTATAGCACCTAGCTATTACCAACTGAGAAAACAAACTTTTGTGCCAAGCACTGTTTTAAGTTCTTTATATTGATTAGACATATTAATTCGCTTTTTTCAACACAACAATCTATTTGCAATGATGAGTATGTACTATTATAACCCTATCCTACAGATGGGGACAGGAAGGCACAGAGAAGTTTACTAACTTCTCTCGCAGCCCATCCATGATGGAAGGAGTGAGTGCACACAGACTTTATGGTTCCAGAGGCCACAATCTCAAGTTAACACTATGGCATCCCCAAATAGGTATATGCCTCTAACACAGCACCCAGCTAAGCACTTCATACTGAGGCAGGAACAAATAAATAATTGAATAGTAGTTGAAATAATCAAACTCAATCAAACGCATAGTTTGTGGTCTCAGGAAGCATCTGGTTCACTTGGTTAAACAATAATGCACAGGAAGGGGAAATGCATTGCCTGGTGCCACAGAGATGCATTGTGGAGCAAACCAAAGAAAGAAAGAGTTGTTTCTCAACTAAAGGAATTGCTGGACACTTCAAGATTTTTGTTTCTTTAATTTAAGCCCCTTCCTCACAAAACATGAAGATAGTTAAAGAAAGAAGCTTTTTATTAACCACAAAGTTCTAGTAACTATCTCACTTTTCTATCTGCACTTACAAATTTAAAAAGGAGGGGCTTTCAGGGCAAACTGTTTTCTTGCATGCTACTAAAATCAGTGAAACTCTGAAAATCAGCCTTCTTTTCATGCAAACATTTATGAAACACCTGAAATGTGTGAAACATGGTGAATGATCATGGGACAGCAAGATGAAAGCCAACATCCATGACAGGAAATGTTCCTTTTTACACAATTCAAAATATACCCCCATATAAAAAGTATAAATAAGGAGTTATGGGAGAACACAAAGGAGGCAGAGGTTGGGTTGAGCTTTTGAGGTTGAACACAATCAGTAGCTGCATTTGTCCAACGCTACAACATGAAATATGACAGAGTTTTATATAATATTTGAATAGTTTGCCACTTACTATTAATATTTAGTCCTAGCTATGAAGTAACTTCCAGTCACTACAAAAAGCATTTGCTAATTTAATTAACTCTGTCAAGATAGGCATTCCCAGAGTTAACTGTTGAGATTCCAATCACGGCAAGAAGCATTTGCTAATTTAGTTAATTAACTCGGTATCAAGCATTCGCAAAGTTAACTGTTGAGATTAAAATACTTCTACATCAACTGTAGGTCCTAAATACATAAATGTCTATTTATATGTCACAAAGAAGTTGGAATTTCACAAATCTCACCTTGTTTGCCACTCAGCAACACTTTCATGTGCTAACACTTCTGTTCAAGACAGAAGACATTAATTAAATAATTAGCCTTGAGCTCAGACATGTAAACAAACACAATTGATGAATTCGTTAATTGTTCTTCCCTGCTGTGGACAGGAACTATTGTTAGCAACAGTAATAATAGCACTGATTTGATTTCAGAGAGGCACTTTGAATACAAGGAGGCAAAATGCAGAACTCAGATTCAGAGAAGGTAACTATAGAGGAGCACAGAGTGTTTTCTGCAAATACCAATTGTACAATTGCTCTGTTTATACAGTGACATGAAAGAGACCCAGGAATACTGGCAAACTGAAAATAGTCTTCTCGATGAACATTTGAATTTGCACCAACACTGACTATTCAATTATTTTTGCCAGGCGCCCAGCACTCAGAAATAAAATAATTTATAAAACATCTCAAGAAAACGGCATACTTTGAAAAAATAAAATCAACCTCCTCCCTTCCTTTCAGCATCAGAAAGAATTGATCTTAATAAAAATGAAATTAAATAGTGTAGACTGGTGCTCCAACGTTCCTCTAGGATTTCTTTATAAATGAAGTATAAATAGCAATTATCAGCAGACATGTGTGCACTGGGCATAGAAGACATATGCCAGCTGACAAGAAATTTCCAATAGGAAATACCAGGATAACTAGAAAGCAAACCGAAATGTTTTTCTGCTGTTTATTAACATGCCAATCAGTACTTAGTCCATAAAAATTTCATAAAATACTGTAAACATTTCCCCATGTTCTTCGTTCACATGAAAATCTGATGATATTATTTTCTGTGCTATGTTAATAGAGGTTAATAGTGACTCTGCTGATGAATGGAAGTGGTGAGATCTGATTTTTATTGGCTGGGCTGTAGAATTTCTATCACTACAAGTCAGAAACAACTCCAGATTGATACTGAACTGGGCCACCAGTCCCAGAAAGGAATACTGGGCTTGCCAAACAAAAACAGATTCCTCCAAGTGAAAAATAAGGGGTAAAAACCAAAAAGGTAGGGAAAATATGAGAAAGGGAGGGAGAGGAGAAGAGAGTACAGGGTAAATAGTCTCAGAAAAGCAGGTTTTCTCACAAGGAAAGATAAAGGACCATGGATGGGCAAAGAAAAGGAACTCATAAACCCAAACTCACTTTTCCCATGCAGACACGTTTTTTTAATTTTGTTCCATTGTCAAGGCCCAATTCGAATCCCATCTCCTCTAAGTAGTTATCCAAACCTACCTGAGTGATGCCATCTCCTGGCCCTGCAAACTTACACATCTGCATCTTACGCTCCTATGTTCTACCACAGTGACATATGTGTCTATCTTGCTTTTCCATCCAGATCCCAAGCCCCTGGCTGGCAGCAGCTGAGCTTTGCTCTCTTTAAATTCCCCATGAGATATGGACATGACATGCTGCACAAGCACATGCTCAAAACATGCCTGTCAAATAAGATTAATCGAGCCAATGGCTTCTTCTAATATTCAGAGAATCTGGACATTTGTATTGTCTGGTGGAGCTTTAAAATTGTTGAGAAAACACAGGGAAAAATGATATGGAAAGAGTCTGGTGTAAGCCACGGTAGTCTGGCACTTGACTACAACTCAAAATACGTGGCCAGCCAACCCATTTTAAGACTTCCTCTTGGCCAGGCATGGTGGCTCACACCTGCAATCCCAGCACTTTGGGAGGCCAAGACAGGTGGTTCACCTGAGGTCAGGAGTTCGAGACTAGCCTGGCCAACCTGGTAAAACCCTGTCTCTACTAAAAATACAAAAATTAGCTGGGTGTGGTAGCGGGCACCTGTAATCCCAGCTACCTGGGAGGCTGAGGCAAGAGAATCACTTGAACCTGGGAGGCAGAGGTTGTAGTGAGCCGAGACTGCGCCATTGTACTCCAGCCTGGGTGACAGAGTGAGACTTAGTCTCAAAAAACAAAAAAATACAAAGAAAAAGAAAAGACTTTCTCTGTGCTTTCTCATATCACATTTTCCCACTGAATTCAACTCAGGTGAAGTGCATCTCCTGTTCCCTTCTCAGGTAAGATGCTGCTAAGCCCAGTTACCAAATCTTGAATGAATGAGTAGATGAGTGAATAAGTAGCCATGTTAGGAGCTGGGAATTCAAAGATGAGAAATTTCTCATCTCTGTCCTCAAGACGTACACAATCACTCTGAAACACAAAGCAAGACGACGCCGATATAAAAACCAACATAAACAGCAGGAAAAATAAAATATCTAAAAACAAATGTCATTGACTCAAAAGAGATTCTAATGTGTGACGGTATTGTGGAAAGCCCCTTGGAATAGTTGCTAAGCCTTTAGTTACACCTTGAGAAATGTATCAGACATCCTCTGGTCGAGTGAAGGGAAAGGGTGTTCCAGTCCCAGGAAGCAAAAACCAGCATGACATAGTGGTGAGAGTCTGGGCTTTGCTCAGGGAAGAGCTAGGTTCCAATCTCAGGTGGGCCACTAAGAAGGTGGTTGGCCTTGTGTGACTCTCTCCTTCAAACCTTGTTTTTTTTAATCTATAGGTAGGAGTGTCACTGCTAACCTCAACAGGCTCTTGAATTAAAATATGATAATGTATTTGATATGTCTAGCAAAATATATCACAGAAGGCAGATGCTTAAGATCTTAAGGTGCATTTGAGAAACAAATCAATCTGTGAAGTATTTCTAAGAGGTTCATACTATGGATCCAACGCTCCCTGTCAAAAAGACAAGCAGAAGGCTGGGCATGGTGACTTGTGTCTGTAATCCCAGCTCTTTGGGAAGCTGAGGTGGGCAGACAGCTTGAGCCCAAGAGTTCAAGACCAGCCTGGGTGACATGGCAAAGCCCCTTCTCTACAAAAAGTACAAAAAGTAGCACACACTTGTAGTCCCAGCTACTCAGGAGGCTGAGACATGAGGACTGCTTGGGCCCCGGTAGTCAAGGCTGCAAGGAGCCAAGATCTCAATCTTGGCAATAAGTCTAGGCAATAGAGCAAAACCCTCTCAAAAAAAAAAAAAAAAAAGCAAGAGGAATATGATCATTATGTTTCATTTCCTGTGCCCTCACGAAGCTTGTGGTTTAGCTACAAACACACACAAACACCGAGGCAAGTATGACCTAAGGTTCAGTAGAAACTAGAGTGAACTATCCTCTAGGTTTCACACAGACTGAGCAGGTTCCCTAGATGTGGAATTTTCTGTGCTAAAACCAGGCAAGTCCTGGGAAAACCATAATGAGTTTGTAATCCTAGTGGGGAAATGCAAGTTACAAGTTCCACAAGAGATCCAAGAAAGGAACTAGCAAGCACTAGGATGTCTATAATTGGGGGTGGGTCTATACAAAGAGAATGCATAGACCCCTACACCCAGCTGTTTTCTTTCTTCCTACTGCTGACTCTGAACATTTTTCAAAATAAGATCCACTCATAATAAAACTCAAATTTGAATAGGACCCTTAGCTTTGAACATGAACTCTGGCTTTCTGTTAGGTACAGGCAAATGCTGTTTTCTCATCTTGGAGATGGATAAACTGAACACCAAAGACAGGTTAAACAACTTGTTCAAATCAAAGACGCAGCTGGAAATAAAACCCAGTTTCTTTACTTCCTGGTTCAGTATGTATTTTGGGATATATAACACAGGCTTCAAACAGTGTTTAAGTTCTATTTAACCTTAGTGGGGAATATTCCAATTAACATATCCACCCCCGGGTGTTTCTCCCAGTTGAAATTTTCTTCCTTTTCAGTAAACTGAAGGAGACACTCCCCCACCTTCCCCACTTGCTTTTTTTTTTTTTTTCTTACTATAGCTGGCAAGTGTTAGTGTCTTCTTTGGTGCCTGCTCAATTCAACTCAAGAGAAGCTTGAAATGTATTCCATTTTTTTGGTAACAGTCAGGAAAGGACTGTTAAGGGGTGGAGAAGATCAATCACTCGTGGAAAATGCTAGGTGTCCCATTATGGTATGATAAGTTCAACTGCATAGTATATGCATTTTTTTTACTCTGAATAAATGGCAGAAGTCAGTTCTCCATAAATTCAAAATGTATATGAGAACATGAAATCATATTTTAAGTGGATTTCACATATTGCTCCTCTTTATCATTCTAAATACCAAAGATTAAGATTGCCTCTTGGCTGTTGCAGTCCTCTCTCTCTCTCTCTCTCTCTCTTTTTTTTTTTTTTTTTTTTAAGTTTTGTTTAATCAGATAAGAATAGTGATTGGTGGCTTTTATTGTTCAGAACTACCTGAAAGGGAAAGAGAGAAAAAATGAACTCTGCCTGCTGTCTCCATTCCAGGCAATGTTTATTTTCATTATAACTCTTTCTGGCCTCTTTCAAAATGGCATTGTTAAGCAAATGGTCATACTGACCAAAATACCTTTTTACTAAGTGAATCCACAGTTCCTTTCCCTTTGCTCCTTTGATGTAAGACACTCATTTTCCCCTTCAAATTTAATTTACTCAAGGATGCCACATAGAGGCTGTATAGGATTGTGGTTAAGAACCCACATGCTGGAGCCAAAATCTCTGGGTTCAAATCTTAGCTGTATTACTTCTTAGCTACATATGCTTGGCCAAGTCATTTCACTTTTCTGTGTTTCTGAAAAATTAAAGATGGTGGATCCTCTGACCATTACCCATCTTGTTCCCAGGAAAATTCCCCCAGACCACATTCCCAGCCCATCATGCTCTGCAGTTAGAATTTGGTGCTCAGCATTTTAATCCTTTTTATTTTTCTCCTCTGAATCGACCTGCAAAGCTCTTCATATTCTAATAGTGTCAGCCTCTGAGGGGGCCCCTTCAGAATCTCCTTCATATGCTCCATTTTCTCTTCCTTGAGACAACTTCTCAACTCGGTCTTTATTCTCTTTCTAGAAAATCTCACCTGAGCATTCAATAATATCCTACATATATATATCTAACTGATATTCCTCTGAATGTTTGCATATCCTGACTGCCTCTTCTTGGATGAGTAGTTGAACTTGACCACAGGTGTCTTCCTGAACACACACCTCCCCGGTTTCTTCTTATTTCAATAAACAGCATGCCCATCCATTCTATTGTTCAAGCCCAAAGCCTAGGAGTCAGTCTTGATTTTTCCCTTTCCTTTACCCTCCCAAATCCATATCCCAAGAGCTTCACTTCCAAAACCTGTCCTGATCCAACCCCATCCTTCCATTTCTACTCCCACCACTGTTGATTTGGTCTGGATCTCTGTGGCATCCTTCTAACTGGTCTCCTTGCTTTGGTTGTTGCCCTCATCCCCCACCCCACAATTCTCTCTACTCTGCAGCCAGAGAAGTCCGAAAAAATTAAAAAGCAAATTACATCTCACTTTTCAGTTTAACAAACCACTCCCCAAACCCCTCACTCCTCCAATGCACACACATTGCCTTCCTTTTACATTTAGAATAAACTCCTCTTTATCCAGGCTTATGAATGCCACCATGATCTAGCCCCTGCCTACCTCTCCACTTTTCCTTCCCTCACTCCCTCCTATGTTTACTACACTCTCCACCTCTTGCTATTTTTCAAACGCTCCAAGCCCATCTCTACCTTAGGAGAGATCTTTGCAATAGCTATTGACTCCGACCAGAATATTCTCCCTCCCCTCCCATCTTTCAGGTTGCTCAATAGTCACCTCCCCAGAGCAAATTCCCTGCTGTCCTACCATGAAAGCCTCATCATCAGTCACTTTCTCTCTCATTATCCTGCTTTGCTTTTGTCAGACTTCATTGCCAACCAAAATATGATTTTCTTTGTCACTCATTTATTATCTATCTTCCCCTAAACTCCACAAGAGCAGGGAGCTTGTCTAGCTCACTGTCCTGATCTCAACATTAAAACAAGATCAGGCATGTCATGCTCTCCATTAGTATTGTTGAAAGTCTAAATGGCCAACTTTTAAAATCTCTCACTTCTCTGAATTCATCCACATTGGACTGGTGAGCTTTTACAGGCCTAGATAATTATATTGTAATAAGTCTGAAAAAAGGCATTTAAATTATAAGTTAACAAGCAGATGAATGACTGTTCTGAGGACACTGACCAATTGCTCATTATCTCTGGAGTAAAATAAACAGGCAGAAGCTGGCTTAAACTGTTGTGGGACAGCTTGACTTGCTGTAAGGAAATTTTTTTTTTACTTTGAGGATCATGAATAAATGAGAAAGGCTATAAAGAAGGTGTCAATAGACAGATCCAAGATGGCCAAATAGGAACAGCTCTGGAGTGCAGTTCCCAGCGAGAATGCAGAGGGTGAGTGATCACTGCATTTCCAAATGAGTTTTTACTGCCCACAGACCAGAAGATTCCCAGGAGGACAAGCACCACGAGTCTCTAGCATAACTGTTTCAGCCAGTATAGCAGGTATCCGCACAAAAACTCACACAAATCTGGGTGGCCATTTCAACTGGCACCTGAAACGCCTGGGAGACAGAGTTACCCATTCAACTGAAAAAAAGGGGGCTGAAACAGGGAGCCAAGTTATCTGGCTCAGCGGGTCCCACCCCACAAAGACCAGCAACCTGAAACGCTCTGGATTGAGAGTTTCACAGCAAGCACAGCCAGACCCGGGATGGTCCAGTTCTGAGGAGGGAAGGACATATGCCATTACCAAGGCAGTATATCATTACCGAGACAGTCCACCATTACTGACACAGTCTACCATTACCAAGGCAGTCTGCCATTACTGAGGCAATCTGCCATTACCGAGGCAGTCCGCCATTACTGAGGCAGTCTGCCATTACTGAGGCAGACTGCCATTACCGAGGCATTTCTAACTATACCTCTATAAACAAAACCACAAGGAAGTTCACACAGCAGCTGGGAAGGGCCCACAGCAGCTCAGCAATGCTTCTGCTGGCAGACTGTGACTAGGCTACCTTCTTGCTGGTCAGGGCATCTCTGAAAAATGGCAGCAGCACATCAGGAACTTATAAAGAAAGTCCCACCTTCCCAGGACAGAGCACCAGGGGAAAAAAAGGCAGTTATGCATTCCAATGCAGCAGACTTAAACGTACCTGCCCAGCAGCTCTGAACAAAACAGCGGAGCTCACAGCTCAACACTTGAGCTCCTATAAGGGACAGACTGTCTCCTCAAGCAGCTCCTCGACCCCCATATATCCAAAGAGACACCTCATAAAGGAGAGCTCAGGCTGACATCTGGTGGGTATCCTTCTGGGACAAAGATAATAGAAGAAGAAACTGGCAGCAACCCTTACTGTTTTGCAGCCACCACAGGTGATCCCCAGCCAAGCAGAGTCTGGAGTGGACCTCCAGCAGTCCTATAGCAGAGGGGCCTGACTGTTACAAGGAAAACTAAAAAACAGAAATAACTTCATTATCAACAAAAAGGACATCCACTCAGAGACCCCATTCAAAAGTCACCAACTACAAAGACCACATAGATAAATCCACAAAGATGGGAAGAAACCAGTGCAAAACGGATGAAAATACACAAAACCAGAACACCTCTCCTCCTCCAAGTGATCACAACTCCTCACCAGCAAGGGAACAAAGCTGGATGGAGAATGAGTCTGATGAATTGACAGAAACAGGCTTCAGAAGGTGGGTAATAATGAACATCTCTGAGCTGAAAGAACATGTTCTAATCCAATGCAAAGAAACTAAGAATCTTGAAAAAATGTTTGACGCAATGCTAACAAGAATAAACGGCTTAGAGAGGAATATAAATAAATTGATGGAGCTGAAAAACACAACATGAGAACTTTGTGAAGCATACACAAGTTTCAATAGCCAAATCAACCAAACAGAAGAAGGGATGTCAGAGATTGAAGATCAACTCAATGAAATAAAATGAGAAGGCAAGATTAGAGAAAAAAGAGTAAAGAGAAATGAACAAAGCCTCCAAGAAATATGGGATTATGTGAAAAGACCTAATCTATGTTTGATAAGTGTACCTGAATGTGACAGAGAGAATGAATCCAAGCTGAAAAACACTCTTCAGGATGTTATCCAGGAGAACTTCCCCAAACTAGCAAGGCAGGCCAACATTCAAGTCCAGGAAATATGGAGAATACCACAAAGATATTCCTCAAGAAGAAAAACCCCAAGGCACATAATTGTCACATTCACCAGGGTTGAAATGAAGGGGAAAATGCTAAGGGCAGCCAGAGAGAAAGATCAGGTTACCAACAAAGGGAAGCCCATAAGGCTCACAGCAGATCTCTCAGCAGAAACCCTACAAGCCAGAAGACAGTCGGGGTCAATATTTAACATCCTTAAAGAAAAGAATTTTCAACCTAGAAAGTCATATCTGGCCAAACTAAGCTTCATAAGCAAAGGAGAAATAAAATCCTTTAAAAGCAAGCAATTGGTCAGAGATTTCATCACCACCAGGCCTGCCTTACAAGAGCCCCTGGAAGAAGCACTGTACATAGAGAGGAACAACCAGTACCAGCCACTCCAAAAACATACCAAATGGTAAAGAGCATCAACACAATGAAGAAACAGCATAAACTAATGGGCAAAACAACCAGCTAGCATCAAAGTGGCAGGATCAAATTCACATATAACAATATTAACCCTAAATGTAGATGGGCTAAATGGCCCAATCAAAAGACACAGACTGGCAAATTGGATAAAATGTCAAAACCCATTGGTGAGCTACATCCAGGAAACCCATCTCATGTGCAAGGATATACCCAGACTCAAAATAAAGGTATGGAGAAAGATTTACCAAACAAATGGAGAGTAAAAAAAAGCAGGAGTTGCAATCCTAGTCTCTGATAAAACAGACTTTAAACCAACAAAGATCAAAGGAGACAAAGAAGGGCATTACATAATGGTAAAAGGATCAATGCAACAAGAAGAGCTAACAATCATAAATATATAAAAATTCAATATAGGAGCACCCAGGTACATAAAGCGAGTTCTAATGACCTACAAAGAGACTTAGAGTAACACACAATAATAGTGGGAGAATTTAACACTCCACTGTCAATATTAGACAGATCAACGAGATAGAAAATTAATAAGGATATTCAGGAGTTGAATTCAGATCTTGACCAAGCAAGCCTAATAGACATTTACAGAACTCTCCACCCCAAATCCACAGAATATACATCCATCTCTAAACCACATCACGCCTACTCTAAAATTTACCACATAATTGGAAGTAAATCACTCCTCAGCAAATGCAAAAGAACAGAAATCATAACAAACAGTCTCTCAAACCACAATGCAATCAAATTAGAACTCAAGATTAAGGAGCTAACTCAGAACCACACAACTTCATGGAAACTGAACAACTGGTTCTTGAATGTTAACTAGATAAACAATGAAATGAAGGCAGAAATAAAGATATTCTTCAAAACCAATGAGAACAAAGATACAACATACCAGAATCTCTGGGACACATTTAAAGCAGTGCCTAGAGGAAAATTTATAGCAATAAATGCCCACATGAGAAGCAAGGAAAGATCTAAAATTGACACCCTATCATCAAAATTGAAAGAGATAGAGGAGCAAGATCAAAAAAACTCAAAAGCTAGCAGAAGACAAGAAATAACTAAGATCAGAACAAAACTGAATGAGATAGAGGCACAAAAAAAACCTTCAAAAAATTAATAAATCCAGGAGCTGGTGTTTTGAAAAGATCAATAAAATAGACCACTAGACAGGTTAATAAAAAAACAAAAGAAAGAAGAATCAAATAGATGCAATAAAAAACAATAAAGGGGATATCACCACAGATTCCATAAAATCCAAACTACCATCAGAGACTACTACAAACAATTCTATGCACATAAACCAGTAAACCTGGAGAAAAAATGGATACATTCCTGGACACTTACACCCTCCCAAGCCTAAACCAGGAAGAAGTAGAAACCCTGAATAGACTAATAACAAAGGCTGAAGTTGAGGCCACAATTAATAGTGTGCCAACCAAAAAATGCCAAGGTCCAGATGGGTTCACAGCTGAATTCTACCTGACATACAAAGAGGAGCTGGTACCACTCCTTCTGAAACTATTCCAAACAATCCAAAAAGAGGAAATCCTTCCCAAATCATTTTATGAGACCAACGTCACCCTGATACCAAAACCCGGCAGAGACTCAACAAGAAAAGAAAACTTCAGGCCAATATCCATGATGAACATAGATGCAAAACTCTTCAATAAAATACTGGCAAACTGATTGCAACAGCACATCAAAAAGCTTATCCATCACGATCAAGTAGGCTTCAATCTGGGGATGCAAGGCTGGTTCAACATATGCAAGTCTATAAACGTAATCACCACATAAACAGAACCAAAGACAAAAACCACATGATTATCTCAATAGATGCAGAGAAGGCCTTTGACAAAATTCAACAGCCCTTTATGCTAAAAACCCTCAATAAACTAGGTATTGATGGAACATATCTCAAAATAATAAAAGCTATTTATGACAAACCCACAGCCAATATCATACTGAATGGGCAAAAACTGGAAGCATTCCCTTTGAAATCTGGTACTAGACAAGGATGCCCTCTTCAATATAGTATTGGAAGTTCTAGCCACAGCAATCAGGCAAGAAAAAGAAATAAAGGGTATTAAATTAGGAAAGGAGAAAGTCAAATTGTCTCTATTTGCAGATGACATGATTCTATATTTAGAAGGACCCTATCGTCTCAGCCCCAAGTCTCCTGAAACTGATAAGCAACTTCAGCAAAGTCTCAGGATACAAAATCAATGTGCAGAAATCACAAGCATTTCTATACACCAATAACAGACTTAAAAAGAGCCAAATCAAGAACAAACTGCCATTCACAATTGCCACAAAGAGAATAAAATACCTAGGAATACAACTAACAAAGGATATAAAGGATCTCTTCAAGTAGAACTACAAACCACTGCTTAAGGAAATAAGAGAGGACACAAACATATGGAAAAACATTCCATGCTCATGGTTAGGAAGAACCAATAACATGAAAATGGACATACAGCCCAAAGTAATTTATACATTCAATGCTATCTCCATCAAGCTACTTATGACCCTCTTCATGGAACTCGAAAAAACCACCTTAAGCTTCATATGGAACCAAAAGAGAGCCCACATAGCCAAGACAATTCTAAGCAAAAAAAGCAAAACTGGAGACATCATGCTACCTGACTTCAAACTATACTACAAAGCTACAGTAATCAAAATAGCATGGTACTGGTACCAAAACAGATATAGACCAATGGAACAAAACAGAGGCCTTGGAGGCAATGCCACACATCTACAACCATCTGATCTTTGACAAACCTGACAAAAACAAGCAACGGGGAAAGGATTCCCTGTTTAATAAATGGTGCTGGGAAAACTGGCTAGCCATGTGCAGAAAGCAGAAACTGAATCCCTTCCTGACACCTTACGCTAAAATTAACTCCAGATGGATTAAAGACTTAAACATAAGACCTAACACCATGAAAACCCTAGAAGAAAATCTAGGCAAAACCATTCAGGACATAGGCATAGGCAAGGACTTCATGACCAAAACACCAAAAGCATTGGCAACAAAAGCCAAAATAGACAAATGGGATCTAATCAAACTCCAGAGCTTCTGCACAGCAAAAGAAACAATCATTAGAGTGAACCAGCAACCAACAGAATGGGAAAAAATTTTGCAATCTACCCATCTGACAAAGGGCTAATATCCAGAATCTACAAAGAACTAAAACAGATTTACAAAAACAAAAACAAAAACAAAAAAAAACATTTAAAAGTGGGTAAAGGATATGAACAGACACTTTTCAAAAGAAGACATATATGAGGCCAACAAGCATACGAAAAAATGCTCACCATCATCTAATGCTAATGGTCATTAGAGAAATGCAAATCAAAACCACATTGAGATAATATCTCACACCAGTTAGAACAGTGATCATTTAAAAATCTGGAGACAACAGATGCTGGAGAGGATTCGGAGAAATAGGAACACTTTTACACTGTTGGTAGGAGTGTAAATTAGTTCAACCATTGTGGAAGACAGTGTGGCGATTCCTCAAGGACCTAGAAATAGAAATCCCATTTGACCCAGCAATCCCGTTACTGGGTATATATCCAAAGGATTATAAATCATTCTACTATAAGGACATGTGCACACGAATGTTCATTGCAGCACTGTTTACAATAGCAAAGACCTGGAACCAACCCAAATGCCCATCGATGATAGACTGGACAAAGAAAATGTGGCACATATACACCATGGAATACTACGCAGCCATAAAAAACTATGAGTTCATGTCCTTTGTAGGGACATGAGTGAATCTGGAAATCATCATTTTCAGCAAACTGACACAAGAACAGGAAATCAAACACCACATGTTCTCACTCATAAGCTAGTGTTGAACAATGAGAACACATGGACACAGGGAAGGGAGCATCACACTGGAGTCTGTTGGGGGGACTATCGGAGGGACAGCAGGGGGTAGGGAATTGGGGAGGGATAACCTGGGGAGAAATGCCAGATGTAGGTGACAGGGGGATAGAGGCAGCAAACCATATTGCCATGTTGCCATGCAACAATCTTGCATGTTCTGGACATATACTCCAGAATCTAACGTTCAATAAAATACATTTTTTAAAAAATAATTTAAAATTTTTAAAGATTTAAAAAAAGAAAGGTGTCATTACTTGATTCCTAAAGCACTTGGCGAACAATAGCCAATTATTTGTCTTAGATGCTTCAGTACTTTGTTAACTTATTGACATTATTAATGGATAATATAACCTAGAATATATATAACATTTCAATCACTCTAAAACAATCCTTTTCCTACATCTTACCACCTCTGATATCAGAATGTATCTTACAACTGATAATGCATGATAGTTGAACTGACAGCATTTTCTTAGTGGTACATAAAGTAATGGTACTTAATATATTGCATCTTAGACTCAAAGTATAATAATTTATGATATCACATTTGCTGAATGCTTGCTTTGGGCAAACATTTATAAATGTTGTCTTATTTATTAATCCTCACAAACTATAGGATAAATAACATCAGATCTATTTTATATATAAAAAACTAAGGATCAAGGGGATGAAGAGACTTTTCTAAAATCACATAGCTTATAAATGCTAAAGCCCATGATTTAATCCAGGTCTATCTGACCCCCTCCCCAACCAATTTTCACCACCACTTTCCTATAACAGTTATTGTTAAATTAAATTAGGTTTGGTACATAAAATGCAAATGCCCATCACAAACAAGTCATATAGTAGGTTTTCAACTCATATCAGTTCCCTTTCTCTCTGGGAGTTTGTATGTGCCTGAATGTACAAGCATGAACAGTGCTCTGATTCCATTATTTCTGTAAAACTTCTTAGAGGGTAAGCTTTGGCAGTCGGAGTTAGAGGTCTGGCATTTGAAAATATCTGAGCCCATACCAAAGGCAGCAAATTAGCTGGGAAGTCAGTGGGACCATATAGTGATCACACTGCTGAGGGGCCACTCCCTGGTGAGCAAGACAGAGCAAAGCAGCCAAATTAACTCCCCGCCTAAGTCCCGACTAGTGGAACACTAACAAGATTAGACTTTGGAAGTAGGCAGGAGAAATATGCTACACCAAGCAAGTGAGGTAGAGCACCGTGGGAAATTCAGTGGTTTTCAAGTCTGACAGTCTCAAACTCAAATCCCAGCTCTCCTTCTCAACCACCTGACCCACTTAACCTCTCTGGATCTTAGACTTATAATCACTCAAGTAGAAGAGGTACTTCTTCCTCTGCAGGGTTGCAGTAAGGAATTGTTCATTTCACAAACGTTCATTGAGTACTTTCTATGCACATGTGGGATACATCATTGAACAGATAAAAAGCCTTGCCCTTACTCATCTCACATTTTAGCAACTAGTACTAATCTATGTGGAGTATTTAGCATTTTACTTGGTGATTATTAAGACTATCAAAACTATTAAGTAAGAAAAAGTAGTAGCATTGCATATTGTAATTGGAACTGGTGTGCAGTTGAAATTTGCCCAGGAATTTTGAAGAGAGCATCAAGCTGTTCCATCATGCCTGTGTCTCCTCTGCCGACAAGGACACCGAGATTGCCACATGGCTAGCTCTTCATTGTGCCGTATTCAGTCAAATGTCATCTCTTCAAAGAGGAATGCTTTCTAAAGTAGCCCATTGCTCCTGCTTGGCCCCGTGTCTCCATTATCTTAACTCAGCTGTTTCATACACCTCACCACAATCCGAAACATTCATTTTTAAGTGTGTCTTCTTATGTATTGTCTCTTCCTCTTGTAGAAAATAAGCACCTGAGCACAGGAACCCTTGTTCTTCATACCTAGAATAGGCCCTGACAGTTAATATTTGCAGAAACGAGCATCAGTGATATACTTTCCATTTCTAGGAACAAGCTGCAATTTAGAAATATGCTTTGAATTCAAGGGTAAATTTGGGGCCTACTGAACAAAACACGCAAACTATGGCTACTGGTAACCAGTGTGATACAGGGTTGACTGAAGGCTTCAGAGGTAGGGTCCCAAATCCTGGAAGGATGAAAATCACTCTGTTTTACTCTGAGAACTGCAAACTCTTAGAAGGAGAGTTTTCAGATCTTTCATAGCTGTTGGCTATAGGATGAGTGACCAGAAAAGGAGTCTGGCAAAGGGCCAGAGCTACCCTCAAAGAAATGGTTCTCAAGTCCTACCGACTGGTCCTAAATTAGGAAGATCATGACTCAGGATTGCAGTGGTCAAGAAGGAAGAACATGATTGTTAAATGATGCAAGTCTTCCTTGAGCAAGGAAATCTAAAACACTCGAATCTCAATGGCTTTATTCAAGGGTCTCTTTTCTCAAGGCTAGTTATGTACTCTCCCACCTCTGAGCTGTTGCTCATACTTAGAAATTCTAGTCTACCCCCACCTAGAAAGTCCAGCTCACCGCAATTCTATCCCTGTCTGCAAGAGCCAGCTTAAGTTTCACATGAAAGGAGCCTGAGCTTTGAAGGAAGGCAGATTTGGATTCAGATACCAGGTCTGTCACCTATGGGATATGGGGCTGTGTGCCGATGGGAAGCCACTTAACTCCCTGCACCCCCCAAACCCCAGTTTCCTCACCTGGAAAATGGGTCTGTCAGGATCTACCTCATTCTTGGGGTTATCATGAGATACTATGAAGGAGTTACTAGAAAGGGGAATGGAGGCTACACAGATGAGCACTACGAATGAACACTATAAGAGGATTTTCACTTCACTAAAGCTAAAAGGTAAAGAGATAGCGAAGCTTCCTAGGTAGTTCACAGAGGTTCCGATAGTAAATTCAGAGAAGGTCAGCAGGAAAGGGATTGGCAAGGAGCTATGGCTTCACTGAGTGCTAGCTACTGCATCAGGCACTAAGAGATACAGGTAAGCAAACGTGATATAACTCATTCACTTGTGAAGCTTCCATTTTAATAAAAAGAAATGGCACATACATGTTCATAGCAGAACAATTCACAACTGCAAAAATATAGAACCAACCCAAATGTCCATCAATCAATGAGTGGATACAGAAATTGTGATATATATACATATATGAATAAAGAAAATGTGATGTGTGTGTGTGTGTCTGTGTGTGTGTGTATACATATATAATGGAATACTATTCAGCCATGAAAAGGAATGAATTAATGGCATTTGCAGCAACCTGCATGGAATTGGAGACCATTATTCTAAGTGAAGTAACTCAGGAATGGAAAACCAAGCATTATCTGTCCTCACTCATAAATGGAAGCTAAGCTATGAGGATGCAAAGGCATAAGAATGACACAATGGACTCTGGTGACTCAGGATGAAAGGGTGGAAAGCAGGTGAGGAATAAAAGACTACAAATCGGGCTCAGTATACACTGCTCGGCTGATGGGTGCACCAAAATCTCACGAGTCACTACTGAAGAACTTATTCATGTAACCAAACACCACCTGTTCCCCAACAACCTATGGAAATTAAAATAAAATAAAATGGCTTTTTAACCAAGCTATCTGTGTATGTATTCCTCTCAGCCATATTCCGACAATAGGCCTTGGACAAGTGAGCCAACCTCACGAAAGCTGTCTCTTTAGCTGTAGAATACAGTTAATATTGGCTATCTTGAAGAATCTTACTAAGATGTAGTGGGAAACATATGTGAAGGGTCTTACCTATAGGAGAAGTCACTCGTGAAATAGATATTCCTTACTTCTTTTTTTTCTTGAGATGAAATTTTGCTCTTGTCACCCAGGCTGGACTGCAGTTGTGCAATCTCTGCTCACTGCAACCTCCACCTCCTGGGTTCAAGTGATTCTCCTGCCTCAGCCTCCTGAGTAGCTGGGATTATAGGCACCAGCCACCATCCCAGGTAATTTTTGTATTTCTTTAGTAGAGGTGGGTTTTCAAAATGTTGGTCAGGCTGGTCTTGAACTCCTGACCTCAGGTGATCTACCCACCTCGGCCTCCCGAAGTGCGGGGATTACAGGTGTGAGCCACTGCACCCAGCCCTTACTTCCTTCTTACTGGTATTTTCTGCTATGCCAGAAATGTTCAAGTGTTTTTTTACATTTTCTTCTAATGACAGTAAGATAAAATTTAAGGACAACAAACACCAAGTATTTTTTGTCTATCTCCTTTTCTAAAATAAATATATATATATAGATAGATTATTTATATATATATAAATATATGTAATATATATTTATATAAATATATATTATATAGATTATTTATATATATATA
>NW_022436945.1:13796565-13837101 GCF_009761245.1 Sapajus apella
ACAAAGTATTGTCATATGCATATTGTTTTGAATACACAATCATGGTCCTCATACAATAATCTTTATTTCCTTCTGAAAAATGTAGTATCTAATGATTTGAATGCTCCCCAAGCCCTGTGATCAACAGCAATGCCATTTGTGTGTTTCCACTAAATTATGTGCCATACTAGATAAAAGATTTGTTTTGAAAAACAGCCACTTCCAAAAATAAGAGAGTTTATCAATTCTAATCATTCTTATCCAAAATTAGTTGTCAAGTTTCAATGGCTGAAATGAATTTAACAACATAAATTTGGTACCACTGCTGAATGTCTAATGCAGCCTCATAGAGAGTCCTGAATACACAGCCCTGTTGGGGTTCACCAACTACTTTTAAAATATCAGCACTTTTGTGGTATAATAGAGCCTATTAACAACAGTTGACTGACATTAGAGGTAGTCAAACTAAGCATCAATTTAAAAAAAATATGCTGACCTTTCCAAAAATTAAGAAGCAGTTGCCCCGTACTCACCAAAGGGAAATCGGAATAATTACTGTGGCATTATGAAACCCAGTTATTTGACTAATAGACAGCAATATTTTTTCACTGCTGCAAAAAGCTAGCAAATACATTACGATGCTGTAGCAATATTGATATTCATAAAATCTCATTAGGCAAACTGGAAGTCAAACATTAGCCAATCATGCTTTTGCTTCCTACTTACAGATCAAAGCTAAATACGTGCTTTAGCCAGTTAGAAACAAAATTGAATTTGAGAGCTGCATCACTCTCATTAAGTACCACTCTGTTAGGCTGTGTTTAAGATGAACAGCCCATAGGGAGCTTTTTCCAAACCAATGAGAAGGCCTCCTGCCCATCTCAAACTTGAAACTTCATGACTGTTAATTTAAATAAACACATTTTGAAGCAGTCTGGACTTCCACTGCCCTGCTTTCTCTTTCCTTGGTCATTTGACCTCAGGCTGGTTTATTCACAGCAAAAGAAAATCCTGTTTCAATCTAATAATTCTCATTTTCAAAATGAACACCTCTGCATTGTGTCCCATAATAAAAATAGGCAACTATCTTCCTTGCATGTTTTTTTTTCTTCTCTCTGATATTAGCTCTTAATTAAAAGGAAAGGCAAATAAACGGATTTAAACAGGTGCTGTGAGTGAGCTGCGCTCCATACAGAGAGAAAGGAAGTTCAGTGAGTCAGTTGCAGCGTGGAGATGGCAGCCTGTGCAGAAGCAAACTCTCAGAATCATCAGTTGCTGGGATAGAGCAGGGGGGCCTTTTCCTGGATAAGACCAGATTTTAAAATTCCAAGAAGCAGCACAAACACAGCAGCACTGGCAAAATGTGTCTCCCCTCATGCTGAGATGGTTCACTGCCTTTCCTATACCATTTATAGCCCACAGCTGGAAGTTATTCCACAGGGCTGCCCAGGCCAGGGGAGCAAAGCCCAGAGACTGACAGCTTTGAGCTCAGCCTCCTGTCCATAATCTCTGACTGTATCTCCATGGTGCCGCATATACATGTATACAGACACAAACACACACACACACACATACATATGCCATCTTGTTGGTTTACATAGGGACATCAAACAGAAAGGGGCTGATCTGATTTTGTTTTACCCTTTCAAATTAGTTGCCTTAGAGAACCTCTTAAAATTACTGAAAGCACTGCCACATTACATACAATGCACAGCTATCATAGCTTGCAGCACATGGGAAAAGTATGATTGAGTCTTTGCTCTGTTCCCGGTGCACAGATTGAAGGGTATATAAACCTTCTGGCTACACACATTGGCAGACTTACAATTTCTATAAGGGGGAGGAAGGCGGGCAAGCAGATTGAGATTGGGGGTAAGGAGGTTGTCTCAATGTGACATTTTGCAGAGCAAGTGCACTATTCTGACTTAGCACATTTATTTGGTGTGGGAGGGGAGCCTGCTGAAGGGGATGATTCAAAGTCCCTCCAAGATTTGCTGAAACGACTAAACGGAGTAGCTACAATAATCTTTTGGTCGGTATATGACCTATCTGACGCCTTTATAACTCTCTCAAATTATGGAAGCATTGGGGGAAAGTGAAATAATTTAAGTAAAAATATTGGAACCCTTTTTTCCATAACAGAAATTTCTAATGGACATGTTAACAACTGAATTCCAAAAATTTTAAAAGTATATGTTTTTATTTGAAAAAAATAATAATAACTGAATGCTGGTATATGGGATCCTGAGCTTGAAATTGCATGCAATTTGATGAAACTAAAATTAAAACTTGACAAGGCACACTATATGCAAAAACATTAGGACAATGAAAATAAATCTTTGTATAGAATTTTTTTCAATTTGCAAACATTTTTCAAATGATATAAACTCTCCGGGTTTGTATTGCAACCCTGATTGATAATGAATTAACCAAGATACCAATGACCTCACATTACATAGGAATACATTGTTTTATTGTGGTTTGCTTTATCACACTTCCCAGAGAATGCAACTTTTTACACATTGAAAGTTTGTGGCAACACTACAAGAGAAAGTCTGCCAGCACCACTTTTCCAATAGTATGTGCTTATTCCATGTCTCTGTGTTACATTTTGGTAAGTTTCGTGATATTTCAAGCTTTTTCATTATTATTATACCTGTTAGGGTGATCTGTGATGAGTGAAATTGAATGTTACTATTGTATTTGTTTTAGGGTGCCATGAACCATTACCATATAAGACATTTAACCTGATTAATAAACGTGTGTGTTCTGACTGCCCCACTAACCAATGGTTCCCCAATCTCTTTCCCTCTTTCTTCTCAGACCTCCCTATTCCCTGAGAATATTAAGCTGATTAGTAACCCTTACTAAGTATTCAAGTGAAAAGAAGAGATGCACATCTCTCGCTTTAAATAAAAAACTAGAAATGAAGAAGCTTAGTAAGAAAGGCATGTTGAAAGCTGAAATAGGCTAAAAAGCAGGTTTCGTGCCAAAAAACTAGGCAAGTTGTGAATGCAAAGAAAAAGTTGTTGGAGGTAATTAAAACTGCTACTCCAATGAACATACCAATGATAAGAAAGAAAAACAGCCTCATTGCCAATTTGGAGAAAGTTTGAGTGGTCTAGATGAAAGATTAAACCAGCCACAACATTCTCTTAAGGCAATCTAATGCAGAGCAAAGCCCTGTTTTCAATTCTAAAGGCTAAGACAGAAGAGGAAGCTGCAGAAGAAAAGTCTGAAGCTGGTAGAGGTTGGTTCATGAGGTTTAAAGAAAGAGGTCACCTCCATAATGCAATAGTGCAAAGTGAAACAGCAAGTGTTGATGTCAAAGCTGCAGCAAGTCACCCAGAGGACCTAGCCAAGATCATTGGTGACACAGATACACTAAACAACAGATCTTTGATATAGACAAAATAGCCTTGTACTGGAAGAAAATGCCATCTAGGACTTTCATTGCTACACAAGAGGAGTCAATGCCTGGCTTCAAAGCTTAAACAGCCAGCCTGATTCTCTTGTTAGAGGTTAGTGCACCTGGTGACTTTCAGTTGAAACCAATGCTCATTTACCATTTCAGAAATCCTGGATCTTTGTTGAAACCCAGATAATGAAGTAAGCAATAATGAGGTAAGCAACCAGATAATGAGGGCCCTTAAGAATCATGCCAAATATATTCTGTCTGTGCTTTATAAATGGAAAAACAAAGACTGGATGACATCATATCTGTTTATAGCATGGTTTACTGGATATTTTAAGCCCAATGTTGAGACCTACTGCTTAGAAAAAAAAAAAGATTCCTTTCAAAAATATTACTATTTCTCATTGACAATACACCTAGTCACCCACGAGCCCTGATAGAAATATACATTCTTCTCAGAGAATGTTCCTTTCATGTCTGTTAACACAGCATCCATTCCACAGCTCATGGATCAAGGAGTAATTTCAACTTTCAGGTCTTATTATTTAAGAAATACATTTTATAGAGCTATAGGTGCCATACATACCACTTCCATTGATGGAGCTGGAAAAAGTAAATTGAACACCTTCTGCAAAGGATTCACCATTCTAGATGGCATTAAGAACATTTGCAATTCAAGGGAAGAGATCAAAATATCTGCATTAACAGGAGTTTGGAAGAAGCTGATTCTAATCTTCATATATGACTTTGAGGGGTCCAAGACTTCCGTAGAGGAAGAAACTATATATGTGGTAGAAATAGCAAGATAATTAGATTTAAAAGTGGAACCTGAAGATATGACTGAATTGTTATAACCTCATGATCAAACTTTCATGGATGAGGAGTTGGTTCTTCTAGATAAACAAAGAAAGTGGTTTTTTGTGATGGAATCTACTCCTGGTGAAGATGTTGTAGACATTGTTGAAATGACTACAAAGGATTTAGAATATTACATAAACTTAGCTAATAAAGCAGCAGCAGAGTTTGAAAGGATTGACTGAGAATTTGAAAGACATTCTATTGTGTGTAAAATGTTATCAGAAGGCATCACATGCTACAGAAAACTCTTTCGTAAAAGAAAGAATCAATTAATGAGGCAAACTTCTCTGCTGTCTTAAGAAACTGCCTCAGCCACCCAGCCCTCAGCAACCAGCACCCTAATCAGTCAGCAGATATCAACAACCAGGAAAAACCTTCCACCCACAAGAAGAGCAAAACTAGCTGAAGGCTCAGATGATGATTAGCATTTTTAGCAAGAAATATTTTTTTGTTTGTTGTTTTCTGGGGTTTTTTTGAGACAGAGTCTTGCTTTGTCACCCAGGCTGGAATGCAGTGGTGCCGTCTCAGTTCATTGCAACCTCCACCCCCTGGGCTGGAGTGACACCTCAGCCTCCCGAGTAGCTGGGACCACAGGCACGCACCACCACGCCTGGCTACTGTTTTATATTTTTGGTAGAGGTTGGGGTCTCACCATGTTGCCCAGGCTGGTCTCAAACTCCTGCTCAAGCAGTCTCCTCCCAAAGTTCTGAGATTTCAGGTGTGAGCCACTGCACCCAGCCAAGAAAGTATTTTAAATTAAGGTATGTAAATGTTTATACACAATGCTACCACACACTTCATAAACTACGGTGTAGTATAAAAATAACTTTTATATACACTGAGAAATCAAAAATTCATGTGACGTGCTTTATTGCCATATTTGCTTTATTGTGGTTGTCTGGGACCATATCTGCAAGGTCTCCAAGGAATGCCTATGAATTGCAGAGGAAACTGAGGCTCACAGGTGAAGCGGCTTGCTCATGCTCACAGGCACATTTTCATGAACAAGGGCAGGCTAGCACCCCAAATGTCAACAAGTTCAGATCCCCTTCTACCACAGCACAACTTTGTCTCATCAATAAATGTTTGTGTTGAAGAGGCCTAAGAGTAATCACTCGAGGCCTAAAAGTAACAGTGAGTAACGAGCACTCCTAGCACTCGGTTCTTGGTATCTTACATTAATCTCCAATAAAAGAAATCAGGACTCTGTATATAGATGCCTAATTATTGGACTGGGGCAGGAAATATACCAAAAAGACCCTGAAGCACCTTGTAGTGCCAGAAGGTAAGGAAGTGTGTGCACACATGCGCGCGCACACACACACACACAATGATAAGAGTATATCAAAGTGACCTAACCACCAACTGAAAGAGTTCTCCCAATGGCCAAAGCCAGAACAAGAAAAATAACCTGGTGTTGGCTATAACTCAAAGTATAAAATAAATATCCATGAGTCCATACTGATATAAATACATGATTGAATAAATAAGTGAATTAGGAAAAAGGAACAAATCTCCCATTCAGCAAAATTCCAAGGAATTTATCTAAATATGCTGTCATTGAGGCAGTAGAGTTTAACTACAATTTTTTACATGAGACCTGTGCATAGCGACTTTCTTACAAAGAGTCCTGTGTTAAAAAAAGGGAAGCTAAGAGAATAATTGTGTAGTGGAGAAATCTGACAAACGCTGCTTCAGCCATATGATCCTGTTCACTGTCAACAGTGATAAGTTGGGCTGATAGTAGGTTTGTGCCCTTGATAGGATGTGACAAAAATGGCACTTTACTTCTGTGGGCTTTCTCCTGAACACCCATGAGCCCACCTAATCATGAAAAAAACAACAGACTAATCCCAGGTGAGGAACATTCTACAAAATGCCAGACCAGTCCTCCTTAAAACTCTCAAGTCCGTGAAAAACAAAGGAAGTCTGAGAAGCTGTCACAGACAAGAGGAGCCTCAGGAGACCTGGAAAATAAATGTAATATGGAGTCCTGGATGGGAGCCCAGAACAGAAAAAAGCATGCTAGGTATAAAAAACAGAAATTCGAATCAAGTATGAACTTTAGCTAAAAGTAACGTATCACTATTGGTTCACTAATTGTAACAAATGCACCCTGCTCATGTAAGGTGTCAGTAACAGAGGTCACTGAGTATACAGGGCAGGTGGGAACTCTGTGCTATCTTTGCAGTTTTTCTGTAAATCTCTAAGTGTTTTAAAATTAAAAGTTTATTTTTTTAAAAAGGATAATCTCAGCCGAGCGTGTTGGTCCATGCTTGCAATCCCAGCACTTTGGAAGGCCAAGACGGATGGATCACTTGAGGTCAGGAGTTCGAGACCAGCCTGGCCAACATGGTGAAACCCTATCTGTGCTAAAAATACAAAAATTAGCTGGACATGGTGGCAGGCACCTGTAATCCCAGCTACGTGGGAGGCGAAGGTTGCAGTGAGCAGAGTGGCATCTGGATGACAGAGTGAGACTCTGTCTCAAAAAAAAAAGACCTTTCTGCATCAAAGCCATCCACATGACACATAAACTATTTTACATGATCATAAAAATGAGCCTTAATCAACAAAAAAAAACCTCTCTGCATCAAAGCCATCCACATGACACAAACTATTTTATATGATCATACAAATGAGCCTTAATCCATGGTAAACAACGCAATTTAACTATGAATTCTATACACTGGTCATTATGGCAATCCCAATGCTTAGTCACCTAAATATCTGACAGTGAATATTTTAAAACTCATAAGACCATCCATAATAGATGGCACACCCTTCCTCACCATTAAGCGAACTGGCAAAAGGGCAGAGGCAACAGCTTCTAGAGATAAAAGGAAAGCTGTAAAAATAAAAGAAAGCATAGCAGGCGATGCCACCTGTGCTATCCGATTCTACCCAACAATCCGCTACTGAGTGGTAGTGAAGAGTGAAAAATCAGTTAGTCACTCACAGTTGGGGGTGTAAGAGGCAACAACTTCAGCTCAAGTGTGTCTATATCCAGTGTGAAAGAGATCCTAAAATTGCAACCTTAAATGCCTTGGATATTGACAGAGCAATCCATGTGGCAGCTAAGTGGACATTAATGTACTATAAAGTACCTGTTGGAGCCTCACAAACTAAATTATTGTTCCTCCTACCTATATACCAAGAGGGTATAATCTACTGAGGGGAAAAAAAGAATTCTTGATTTTTAAACTGTGCTAAATTGCAATGCCATGGCAGGGAAGGGGCCTAACTAAGACTTTAGTTGGTGAAATGAAATGTTGTGCTGAGCTCCTCGGAGCCTGCTCACGTCCCATCACCCACCTACAGCAAACATTAGGGTGGTATGCCATCAGCTCACTGATAGAGTGGAAGCCCTCTGGCTCAAATCTCATTCACTCAGACATTCCATCCGTTTGGTACAGAAGAGCCATATTCTATCTCATAGAATCATGGTGCTATTGCAGTTTTGCAAGGAACCTGAAAAGCTGTCATACCTAGCTGATCACTTAACACCTGATCCATCATGATAAGATCCCTGCCAGGAGTTCCTTCAGCCTCTCCTTGGGATAAGAACCTCAATATTTTGAAGGCATATTCCAAAGGCGTCATTGCCCCTGACGTAGCCCATTTCTCTGACATCATCTCTTATTCCTTCTGCTTCCACTCCAGCCACCAGACCTGACTGATTCTTGTGCATGCCATGCATGCTCCCAGCTCAGGGCCTTTGCACTCGCTTTTCCTTCTGCCTGGAATGCTCTTCCCCCATATACTCACGTACCTTGCTCCCTCACAATCTTCACGCTTCTATCCAAATGTTACCTTCTCAGTCAAGCTTTCCCTGACCACCTTATTTAAAAGTGTCCTGGTGGGGTGTAGTGGCTCACACCTGTAATCCCAGAACTTTGGGAGGCCAGGGAGGGCAGATCATGAGGTCAAGAGATCAAGACCATCCTGGCCAACATGGTGAAACCTGTCTCTACCAAAAATATAAAAATTAGTTGGGCGTCGTGGCGTGCACCTGTAGTCCCAGCTACTCAGGAGACTGTGGCAGGAGAATCGCTTGAACCCGGGAGGCAGGTTGCTTGAATTTGAGATTGTGCCACTGCACTCCAGCCTGGTGACAGAGCGAGACTCCATCTTAAAAAAAAAAAAAAAGTGTCCCATACCCAATTTCATCTACAACACTCTTTCTTAACTGCTTAATTTTTCTCTATAGCATTTATCACCACCTAACATACTATATATGTTCCTGATTTTTTTGTCTGCCTCTCCCCTCTAAAGAACAGGCTCCATGAGATCAGGACTCTTGTTTCACTGCCATTCCCCATCACTTAGAAACATGGCTGGCACGTGTCACTAAATATAAATCCACAGACAAATGAATTCTTAACTCTCAAGCAAACTTTCTGTGTGGTAAGCAGTCATACAGTAAGCACATGTCCCATTCCCTATAAAAACATTAATTCATGATAGATATAGCATTCCATTTTGTGGTATTAGAAAGATTTTTATCTATATATCTTTGTAAGATTAACTTTTGTTGTGGAAGACACAGTCACCTTACGTATTGAAAATGACAATCATGTTACTGGTTTCTTTTATTTCTTACTTAGGTATTGCATGGGAAATTCACATATACATACTTCTTATTCATCTCTGCCTTCCTCTTTTCTGCACCAAGCCTAGCACATGACTTTTCATAATGTAAGTGTTCAGAATCCAGCCAGTCACTATCTTACCATTGCGTTCTGATTCAATACAGAAGATGGAGACAGGAGAACAGCCTCCAACAGCAATCCTCCAATAGGGCAAAACTACCATCTAGTACAACCAAAGGAGAGAAAGCCTGAGGCCAAGTCTCAAGGCTCCCAAGATATAGCACAATATCACAGCAGGTTACTGAAAGAGAAGTTGAAGCGTGGTCCCTGTCACTCTGGATATTTCCCACTGGAAGAAAATAAGATGGTCAGATAAACTTCCAACTTAGTAAAATTTTAATGCCTGAAACCCCCTCACCCTCTCCCAAAGAAAGAGAACAATTCATTCATTCATTTTTTCAAAAACATTTATTGAGCATCTACTTTGTGTGAGCAGTTGCTAGGTTGCGAACACACTGATGCATCAGACACAGTGAAGCAGGGAATAGTCTTGGTAGTGTCGCCCCATGGCTCAGTAAGATCAAAATGAGAGCTGCTACACCTCTCTACAGTGGAGATTTCTGGGAAGGAGAGCGTAGGGCTTGCCCACCAATCTATCTCCCTCCAGGATTCTAAGAGGAGGATTAAAGCCCTAGAATGCGCTCCGGGCTGAATGTGAAAGTGAATGCCTGGGGTGTTTTAGATGTAATTCCCTCCCTCCCTTGAAGGGCCCCAGTCTGGGTTTCGCCTTCACTGTCAGTCTCTTTTCTCTCAGGCAGACAGTTCATCCGTTGAAATCAATAGGTAGGAAATCAATAAAATGCAAACACGGCACTTTACCCTTGCTGGCTTAGTCTCTCTCCCTTCAATCCTGAAAACACTGCTGTGTTTCCTTTACATTAGCCCTCCTGTCCACCTAAAAGCCTGTTCAGTTTTTGCCACCTTACCATTCTCCTTGGCTGAATGTGAAGTTGCTTTGGCGATTATCCAAGGAAGACAATTTTTCCAAAACCTGGGGATTCTATGTCCTGGATTCAACCAATCATTACTTTTTGAACACCCTGTTTTAGTACCTCTAAGCTTTGCCATTAGACCACGGAAGATCATATATGGAAGTGAATGTGAACAGGCTGTGATGCTTTTCAAAGTTGTTACAGGCAGGTTGTGACAGGGCATGCTGTCTGTTCTTGGAGGTACAGAGGGCTAATGATGTGTTGGAGTAGAGTTGAGATTCTAACATTGTTTAAGGGTTGGCCTAAATGATCATTAAAGCCTCTTCTAATTTTGAGATTCTGTTATTCAGAATGGAGGTGAAAGATCCATATTATAAAAGCAAAACAGCAGTGGCTAGTTTGAGACTGGACAAATAAGTCCCCTCCCCATAAAAAAAAATTCAGAAACATCTAGAGAAAGCAAGTTGTCAAAACTCCAATGAAACCACAGCCAGGCATGGTGGTGTACAACTGTAATTCCAGCTACTCAGGAGGCTGAGGTTGGAGAATCACTTGAACCCAAAAGTTGGAGCCCAGCCTGGGCAATGTAAGCAGACGCTACAGCAAAAACTACAACAAAATCAGACAAATTGAAGTCAAGGAGATAGAGCCTGGGAGCATTAGTTATCAATGAGGCTACATCTGAACCCAGCAGCTGGAAAAGTCTGAAACGTCAGGATATGTTGTGAGGAGCATATTACAGCGCAATGGTTGGAACTGAGTTCTAGTAACCTTTCTACCATTCACTGTAGCAGCTCAGCAATCTTGTGCAAGTTACATAACCGCTTTCCCAGCATCTGTTTCCTCATCTGTAAAATGGGAATAGTAACTCGGGGTTTTTATGAAGATGAAATGGGATAACATTTGAAGAGTTACGGCAAATCATTGCCACTACAGGGACGGCATTTTGATGCTAGCTCCACCCCGTCCGATGACCAGCATTGATATTTCAGTGGACTTTGTGACTTTAATTTCTATCTTTTTGGAGAACCATAATTATTGGACTGACATCATTTGTTTTAAGCTTAGAATACATTTTGAGGGCCTTGGAATATGGAGATGCAGCAACAACAACAAAAAATTCAGTCTGTCAAAGAAATGCAGATGAGTCACATTAAGATGGTCTCAATAAAGGCACGGGACGAATCTGCACCTCACACCTCAATCGACACATAACTGTCCATGATGGCTCAGTGGTATTGCTAATTGCCCTGTAAATGGGACAAATACTAGAATCAATCTTGATTCGGCATTCTAGGTGACAGAAAGCCATGAAATAAACCCTTGGCAACTTCTGCATCGTCACTACTGTGTTCCACTCTAACCTGACCGTAAGAATCACCAGAGAAGCTTATTAAACACCCAGAGATTTAAGAGTGAGTCTCAGGCATCTCTTCCGAAACATCTCAGTTAATAAGAGAGTTAAGAGGACTGAGAATCCGTATTTTTACCAGCATCCCCGTTGATTTATGAGAGCAGGCAAGTTTGGAGAACACTTGTGTAAGTGGCCAAAAGATACACTGTAGGTTTGTTTTTTTAATAAGCACTCACTGAGGACCTGGTACATGCTAGGAATCTTCCCACAGCAATGCACACGAAGCACCCTTCTTAATCCTTCCAATCCCTGTGCTATGTGGTCATGTTTGTCCCCATTTGAAAGACGGACCCAAAGCTCAGCAAGGTAAGTGACTTGTCCCGAAGTGTCAGAGCTGGGTTCTAACCCAAGTCTTATGACTGCCACTCGGGGCATTTTTCCATCATCTCATGGTTGCCTCTGTCATCTAAATCTCTCCTCTATCAACAACTCCACAGCCGATGATCCAGGCAGCCATATGGGACTAGTCATGGGAATGTCCCAGACTAATTTGAACATGTCTTTCATGCAACGAAGAGCAGCTGCATTTCCAATGGAATGTCACCGGCTGGAAATGGCGCTCTGCCCAAGGCAGGGCCTCTTTAGATATCCTGTGAAAATGTCCTAAGAATGCTCTTGCAAAGTGTTTATTTCCTATGGTAATACTAAATACAAATGTTGTCTCCCTGGAATCTTGCAGCTCGGGGCCTAGTGTATAACTTTATAAAAGTAACTACTGCCTCCACACAGTCCCCTACAGAGGCCTCGCTATATATATCATTAGTTCACGAGCTTCACTGTTCGGTAAGAATGCCGTTAGAAAACATATCATTTACCCAATAGACTAAAATGGGTCCCAAGGAGCTATTCCAGTCTATCAGGAAATTATGGGGGAAACCTTGTATTATTTACTGGAGAAAATGGAATGCCGCCCTGGGAGGCATGAAGGTCCTTCCCCGTTCTAAGTGATAAAGAGATTATCCCATTTTGTGATAACAAACATTAAGCTTACTCTGATTTCTGGTGGGAATTTTTTTTTTTTTTTTTTTTTAGATGGAGTCCCACTCTGTCACACAGGCTGGAGTGCAGTAGTGGTGCAGTCTCCAACACTGCAACCTCTGACTCGTGGGTTCAAGCGATTCTCTTTCCTCAGCCTCCCAAGCAGCTGGGATTACAGGTATCCACCACCACACCCAGCAAATTTTTTTGTATTTTTAGTAGAGATGGGGTTTCACCATGTTGGCCAGGCTGGTCTCAAACTTCTGATCTCAGGTAATCCACCCACCTCGGCTTCCCAAAGTGTTGGGATTACAGGCATGAGCCACCGCGCCTAGCCAATTTTTTTTTATCCTTTTGTTGCTTCTTTTTTATTTTATACATAGCTAATACCGCCAAGGTAACCATAAATAATAAAAATTTTTAAACTAATTTTAATCCCACTCTTAGCTTTACTCATCAGAAAAGAACACAAAATCCTCCAGATTCTGGTTTATTTCACTAGGACAGTCATGACCATTCCCATGGGCAGCACATGGCATCCTCTCATCTCACAGGCCCTTTAGAAGCTTAGCAGCCAAGAGCACAGAGTGAACTGACCCATCCACAAATGCAAACACTCTGGGGATTCCAACTAGAAACATGATGAATAACAAGGACTTAATCTTCATTCTAGTCATCTCAAGTCTCAAGGATCACTGGGCTGGGTTCCTTCACTCCCAAAACGGCTCCTCAGAGCCTTTAGACCAAAGTATGGTTACATCCCCAGGACCTACTATGGCTCCTGGCATTCCGAAGATATGCAATAAACTTGTGTTGCATAAAGATCTCTTCTTCTGGCTCTAACATTCTAGAACTCAGTTGCTGTCATTCACTGCTTTGTCTCCAGCATCTAGAACAGTGCCGACCCAGAAGGGAACTCCCTTTTTAGCTTGTGGGGTGTTTTAGTTTTCTTTTTGCAACATGCCTCAACTGATTTATTACATGGCTTTCACTTCTTGACCCTCCATGCTGACCCATAGTCCTGCCACACAACAAAAAAGTGTAACAGGAGGAGGGATGGAGGGACGTGACACAAGACTCATCCTGGAATGTGAAATGGGGTAAAAAAGAGCGAGGAGATGTTCAAAGGCAGAAGAGGATTGTGAAAATGGCAATAGGGAGGGATAGTACGGAAGTGGAGAACAGCCAGAAACGGAAGATGGAATCTATTCATTGAAAAATATGTTTCCTGGAGACTTGGAGTATGAAAAGTCTTGTGCCACACATACTGCTGTGGGGCATAGGGAAGAGCTATCACTTCTTAGTCAGGGTCTTTTTTTTTTTTTTTTTTTTGAGACAGAGTTTCACTCATGTTACCCAGGCTGGAGTGCAATGGCGCAATCTCAACTCACCACAACCTCCGCCTCCTGGGTTCAGGCAATTCTCCTGCCTCAGCCTCCTGAGTAGCTGGGATTACAGGCACGCACCACCATGCCCAGCTAATTTTTTGTATTTTTAGTAGAGACGGGGTTTCACCATGTTGGCCAGGATGATCTCGATCTCTTGACGTCGTGATCCACCCGCCTCGGCCTACCAAAGTGCTGGGATTACAGGCTTGAGCCACCGCGCCTGGCCAGTCAGGGTCTTTTAACCCTCTTGACTGACAACTCCCACAGAGAAGCATAACCCCAGAGTAATAATAGTAATAATTAATGACTATACCAGCTTAGACAGTCACATGGAAGATAGGACTGGGGACAAGGAGGCAGAGCCTAAAGAGAAAGGTCCAAAAGTGAGGGGTGCAAAGCAAAAAAACTTCAAACCAGCATGATGCCAGTTTGCTCTGTTTTACATATTCTGCATGGAAACCAGTTAAAGGTTCTCATCTTTTTTGAAACTCAACCTTTACAATTCTCAACACCAGACGGTAAGCTGCTTGAGGGCAGGACTTGGGCAGAGTCTTTAGTTCATCAAAGAATCTTGGACTTCTTAGTGCCTAGTAGATAGATAGGTACCAGTCATTCAATAAGAGTTGGCAGGCATACAAGTGGTAAGATACAGGTGCTCTTCTTCAGGGAATCTACCTTTTAAAGATAGATTTAAAAGATAGATTTAAAGATAGATTTAAAGAAAGAAACCAACAAGAAAAGTGGTCATTTTACTTGCATAGTCTTAGGATAGAACTACAGAATGAGTGAGCCACTACTTGTGCAGAATGATGCGGATTCTGTTTCTAGGAAATCATCTTCAATTTGGAAGGTTACCTTGTAAGGAAATTAGATTCTCTGTATGTACAAATTCGTTACCTTATAGTACCATACTCCTGCCAACATCATGCTTGAATCACCTCAGCAGAAAAACAGCACAGTTGTAAACATTCTTGGTGGGAAGATCTGAGTTGAAAGATGGCCTTTGAGTCTATCGTACAAATGAGATGCAATTATTCCCCCATAAACCCTATTCATTCATTCTTCATTTTAACATGCATTGATTAAGCACCGACTGTTTGCAACTCACTGAGATTTCAGTAAAATCGATTCAATGCCTTCCAGGGCCTAATGAAGGAAACAGCATAGCACTTTTGTTGGAGAGAGATACAGGTGATCATTCTATCTAGGTGTCTGGACTTTAAAACAATGCCTGTCATGAGGAAAAGCCACACGTTCTAAATGGCACATGACGACTGGTGTTTTTATTAGCATTACTCAAATGACATCACAAACATATATGGACTGTAGAGCAGGAAAAAAGGACACACTACCAAGTTCTTCTTGGATGAGCTAACAGTCTGAAGATCTTTATTTATTTTTTTAATCTGATTTTTTGTATAACATCACAGCATGATCTGCACTCTTACTTGAAGCAGTTAACTGTAGGGAAAAAATAAGTTGAATGTTTATTGAAAAAGACTGTCCGTTTCTACCTGCTAATGCACAACCTAAAATGACCGTTTATATGCACAATCATTTACCCAATGTATAATACTTAACTTGAAAATTATCACTAACAAGTACTGCCAGTGCCAGCATTTGAGTGCTGAGCTTTGGTGCAAATGCTAAAGCATTTCTGCAGATAATGAAGCACTCAACAAAGTGCCCTTTGTTAGACAATAAAAATAATTGATTTTAAAAGCCATCAACCAGTGATGAACAAATACATTTTATAGCAAAGCAGTTGTAGATTTTTGGGTAAACTCATATATCACTGCAATAGGTTCGTTTTGTCTTTTGTCTTTGTTTCTTTTTTAATCATAACCTATTCTTTATTCTTCACCTACAGCTTATCTTCATTTTTTAAATTCATAACAAAAGAGCCACTGCTGTTTATGGGATCTTTCTTTGTGCCAGCTCTAAGCAGTATGCATTCATTGCCTTATTGATGCTTCACATCCCTTTATGAGTTAAGTTCTGTTCTATAGGTCTGATTTAAATGGTATGGTTGCAAATGTGAGAGCTGAGGGACTAGTATATTATCTCTTTTTTATCCACAAGAACACCTAGACCTGCAAAAGTGAAGAGACTTGTCCAAGGTGACATATTTGTCAACTGGTTGCAACAGAATGCAAAAATAAAAAATGTTTCCCTCCCTTGTAGCAAGTCCCCTTTACCATGTAACTGTGCGGCTCCTCTCATCCCAGGGCAGAGTCTCTTTCCCCTTGCATGTGAGCTGGCCTTGAGACTTGCTTTGACCCATCCAGTGTGTTAGAGAAGTATTGTTGCCAGTTCTGAGGCTCAAGAGGTCTTGCACTCTTTTATGCTCTCTCTCTCTCTCAGGATCCTACCCTTGGGTAGAACAAGCCCATGCTAGCCTTCTAGATAATGAGACACATGTAGCTCAGCTACCCTCATTAGCCCAGGTGACAACCTGCCAAGCTCCCAACGCAAAACTGCCTACCTAACCATAGGCTCACTGCAAAAGCATGCATCTACCCAGATGAGAGAAGCCCAAATTGCAAAACCACAGAATCATGAGCTACATAAGTGGTTACTATTTTAAACACTAAATCTTGAGTTGGTTTGTTACACAGCAAGAGCTAGCCAATACAGTGCCACAGCTAAAAATGTACTTCGGATGTTTAAGGCTGTCTCAATTGATATGTTTTTTATTTGTTACAGAAAAACAAGAATTATTTTATAAATAAAAAAATAGAAGTTGGGAGTGAGAGGATTAATGACACACTAAAAGACAAAAACGTGGGATGATTTGATCAGTCGAGATTAATTATTCCTGTGTTTGTGTTTTATTCATAGATCCTACCCACCATTCTACAAAGGAGTGTTGTCTCTCTAGGATTTACCATAGTCACTGCTTTTCTTCTATTCATTAACCCTTCTTCCTGCAATGAATCACTGTATCCACTCTGACTACATGTTGAAATTGAGCTCTGAAAATATAATCAGCATGAAAACTTTTAAGTATCATTTACATATATAACATTACATTTTAAATTAACATTGCATTAGCCCAACATTCTCCAAACCTTATTCATTTACATCTCCCTTTCACAATCTTTGCTAATCTGCAAACTACCTATATTGTTATTTACTGAACATCTTTCTTTAAATGAAATTCAAATTGACTCACATTTTTTACTTTGCCTAATCCGAAGTGATAATAACCATGAGATAATTTGTTTCATAGATGGGTTACATTATTTCTACATAACTTAAAATAAAAATGTATATATGCATCTGTGCACCAGTTAAAATCACTCTTTGGGCTGCACTCTGGGAACCACTGCTTTAGTCCACTCTGATTAACTTCAACTCTACTTTTGGATCTCAGCTATACAGAAAAGGCAAAGGGATCTCTGAAGGAAAGGACAATTTTATCGGTCACTTACTTTAGCGACACCCTGCCATCTGAATGTGCAAGGGTTCTAACCCTGGGCCCATAGGCAGCTACCATTTTATTGGTCCCCACTGAGATTTTTATTCTTTCCAGCACTCGTGATCTGAATAAGCAACTTGAAGTCGGCATGGTAAATATCACAGGCCCTTACATGACTTTGAGGCTGTGACACTGGTCATTCTCATCCATGTGGACTAGAATATAAATGTGCAAAGGCTGTTGGACTAGTCCCAATGCCCCACGGCATTTTGGGATACTTTTGATCCTCAACATAAGCTTTTAAGTAGGAGCATTTAACGCCATTGTTCTTGTGCCATTCACAAAATCAAGACTCAAAACACGACCCCTCTGGGACAAAGAAGTTTACCTCTGTCTCGTCTAGCAGGGAGTTGCAAGTCCACAATAAACCAGCTTCCAGTTTGGGAACATATTTTTGTCCCTTCAATTATTGCCCACAAACAATATCAAGGAAATGCCATAAACAAGTACATTTTAACTTTGTCAAAACGTTGGATAAAATGCTCCTTGGCTTCTTTGAGAATAAGCTGTTACGTATAGGTAAATTACTAATAGTTAAAGATCACTGTAACCAGGAATGATTGACTAATGAGTCAGTATCTACAAGAGCAATTATAGCCCAGTTGTGTTACAGTGAAAACCACAGATTCAAATTTTCCCCTGATTTAATTCCAACTCTGCCTATGTTGAGTAAATCATTTTATTTCCCTCATATTATTAGTTATTTGGTTTCCCCATAAATAAATGGGGTAATATTGGTAGTTACCTTGTAGAGTTGCAGGAATTGAATAAGCTAATTCATTTGAAATTCTTAGAACAAAACCTCACAAGTACTAAGTACTTAATTAACACTAGCTATTACTATTGCAGGTAATTATGATAATTTTTTTGATGAATGTCAACATGGGAGGTCTGCATTGGGTGCCACAGACTCTATCCAGGTCCACGTTTGCCAGTTCCATGAAGGAAGGTGCAAAAATCACACAGCCTTGAGAGAAAGACCTCATACAACAGATGTCAGAATGAAAATTCCAAGACACCTTGACAAACAGAAGCTTAAGCACAGAGCCAAGAAAACTTAATTTAACAAGAATAAAAGTAAAGTCCTACATGGTCAACTATAATCATGCAAAGAAAATCTAGCTTCCTACAGTCTAAGTTGGCCAGTAGCTAATAAGCTACCTGGCTGAAACAGCAGTACAAAAGCCATCAAGACCTCACCCCAAGAAAACAAGGTAAAGTTCCCTTTTCCTGTGGAGGAACATATCCTTCTGGGGAGACAAGATCACATCTGCATATTGCACTTAGTTCTTGGCACCCCTTTTTTTTTATTTTACTTTAAGTTCTGGGATACATGTGCAGGATGTGCAGGTTTGTTGCATAGGCATACATGCGCCATGGTGGTTTGCTGCACCTATCAACCCATCATCTAGGTTTTAAGCCCCACATGCATTAGGTATTTGTCCGAATGCTCTCCCTCCTCTAGTCCCCCACCCCACAACAGGCCCTGGTGTGTGATGTTCCCCTTCCTATGTCCATATGTTCTCATTGTTCAACTCCCACTTATGAGTGAGAGCATGCTGTGTTTGGTTTTCTGTTCCTGTGCTAGTTTGCTGAGAACGATAGTTTCCAGCTTCATCCACGTCCCTGCAAAGGACATGAACTCACCCTTTTTTATGGCTGCATAGTATTCCATGGTGTATATGTGCCACATTTTCTTTATCCAGTCTGTCACTGATAGCATTTGGGTTGGTTCCAAGTCTTTGCTATTGTAAACAGTGCTGCAATAAACATACATGTACATGTGTCTTTAGAGTAGAATAATTTATAATCTTTTGAGTAAATACCTAGTAATGGGATTGTTGGGTCAAATGGTATTTCTGGTTCTAGATCCTTGAGGAATTGCCACACTATCTCCCACAATGGTTGAACTAATTTTCACTTCCACCTACAGTGTAAAAGCATTTGTATTTCTCCACAGCCTCTCCAGCATCTGTTGTTTCCTGACTTTTTATAATCACCATTCTAACTGGAACAAGATGGTATCTCATTGTGGTTTTGATTTGCATTTCTCTAATGCTTGGCACCCCATTTTAAGAGGAATAAGATTAATAAGACTGGAGAAAAATCTAGAAACCAAATCACCTGAGAAAAAGTTCAAGATATTCAAGATAATTCTGTAAGACAAGAGAACCAAGTTGAACAATATTTATGAATACCTACAACATACCAGGCTATCCTGGGTGCCAGCAATAACATGATGAACAAGACAGACAGCACCTTTGCCCACAACAAGCTTCCATCCCAGTGTCGGGGAAGATACAATAAACACATGAAGAAATAACATAAGTGACCTCAGGCTCTGAGAAGTGCTGAGAAGAAGACAAAATAGCTTATGCAATACTCCAGGTAGAAGTGATGTAATGAGGACCAGATGGAAATAAGGACAAAATGACATATTTGACGTAAAGCAGTTATCAGAGTGCCTGGCATATGGTAAAAGTCTCTATAGCTGGTGCAATAACACAAGCAAATGCTTCTCCAGAACTTCTAAGTGCCAGACACTGCTCTAAGCAACCTGTATATATCTTCATCCCTGCCAGAGAGGAACTCTTATTGCCCCCATTTCATAGATGAGATCACTGAGACACAGGGTGCTCCCTAAGTTTCCCACAGTCACACTAGTTACAAGCTTGGAGCAGGAAAGTCTGGCTGCAAAGCCTAGGCTCTTGGTCATGTTATGTTGCCTTCCAACCACGGAAGAGTTATCTCATTGAAAGGAAGTGTCTGCATTCAAAGATGGGCCAGAGGACAGAAATACAATCAAAGTTAGGAAGTTTCTTTGTTTTGTTTGCTTGTTTGTTTGAGACAGAGTTGCCCAAGCTGGAGTACAGTGGCCTGATGTCGACTCACTGCAACCTCTGCCTCCCGGGTTCAAGTGATCCTCCTGCCTCAGCCTCCCAAGCAGCTGGGATTACAGGCACCTTCCAATACGCCCAGATAATTTTTTGTATTTTTAGTAGAGACGGGGGTTTCGCCTTGTTGGCCAGGCTGGTCTCGAACTCCTGACCTCATGATCTGCCAGCCTCAGCCTCCCAAAGTGCTGGGATCACAGGCATGAGAGGAAGTTTCTTTCAAGTCTAGAAAAGAGCTCTGTGATGGTCATTAGACACCCCGTGTGTTTTCAGCACCCTGGGAGACACTGGATAGTAGAGATATCCAGGCTGATATTCAGAACAGATTTGCAGCAAGTGGGACATTATTCCCATGGCATAAAATCATCTTCTCATGGGCACTGGTTTTCCTTCCTCACTCTGCTCTTTCCTTCCCCTTCAATGACCTTGTTACCTATATCAGGAACATCTGATCTTGAAAAGGATCTACATGTGATAAAGGGAAAACACAAGATTCAAATTAGTGCTTTCCTCACAGAAATGTTTTTTAATGAAATGTTACAGGAGTCTAACTTCTGGGAAATGATCAGTTTGCAAGTCAAAGAAAAGATATAAATCCTCACATGCAGTGCATAGAAAACTTCATGGAAAAAAAAAAAAAAGCCTGGTGTGAAAACACATGCTTACAAAAAAAAAAGAAGAAGAAAAATAAAAGCTGCTGAATCTTCATTTGCTGCATTCCTGAAGGATGTATTTCCTGGACATCTTGTGTCCAACTCTCTTAGTTGCACTTCTGTCCTCTGATATCATTAGGTGAACTGTGATGTTGTAAAAGAATCGCTGAACTACCTGGAGTTGGGGATGAAAATTCTAGGATGCCAGTGGATTTGAAACCAATAGCAACGATTATGATAGATAGTAATGGAACACAGTAACATGTTTGGCACTGTTTTAAGTAATTCACCTTGGTACTTTTGTTATCCCCAGTTTGGAAATTAGGAAACTGACTTCTTAAGGAACATATGTAAATTTACTGGGGAAAAATGAATATTCTATTTTCTAGTAAGATAACAGATGATCCAGTGGTGAGCATTAAACTAATTTTCTTTTCTACCTCCCATGGGTCTTTTAAGACCTCTGAAACTAATATTGAAGAGGTGTTTAAGAAATTAATCCACTGATCTTTACCAGGTGCTTAATCCATACCTGGTATTGTAGGAGATGCCTTAGTTTTACAACAACTAATCTCATCAGGTCTTCTAAGGCAGGAATGGTGCCTCCCCAGGACCTACTTGAAGGCTGCATGTGCTACAGGTGTTCAGTAAATATCAGCTGGTGGATTGGAGTCCGTCCTCCAGGCCCAGCCTTGGCTTGGGCAGGTGAAAGTAATGACGCTGCTCTTGGTGCTGGTGACAGTCTCTCCTCACGGGCACCCTCTTTCTCATCCTTCAGAGCTGCTTGAAATTCCACTTGGCTCAAAACACATAGAACAAAGCACGGAATCCCAATACAGCTCAAAGACAGCCCAGCTAGCATCATTTTCTAGGGTCAAGAAATAGCTTTCTCCAGAATAGAAATGATGAGGAAGGACAGAGTGATAAGAAGAGGCAGAAAAGGAAAAAAAATAGACAAAAGGAGTCAGGAAAAAGAAGCCTGAGAAAGAGAAGAGGTGCGTCCTACTCCTATCCTCAACTGGGTGGTACTTTGAGCTGCTTGAAAGGCGCTGTTTTCTGAGAAGAAGATTTTGCTCATGGTATAACAGGTGGAGAGGCTTAATTATTATTTTAACAGTGTGTTTGAGAAAAGCACAGAGACTGATCTACACAATTACTCTCCTCGAACACAGGCATTTGCCTCTATTTTCACACATATAAAATGAAATCATCAGATGTACCAAATGTTGACATTTTTCCCTCACAAAATACCAGAGAGTTCCTGAAACTTGAGTAATTATGTCCTTCACCACCCTCCAAAAATAAATAAATAATCGTCAACCTGTCACAATGTAATTCCAAAATCATTACAATTCTCCAGTCATATACCTGTGAAACAGAGAGGTGGATGATTTTTCATCTTAAGACTGCAGACTAAGTCAGACTCATATTTACAAAGCAAACCTTGGAATTTTCCAAAAAATAAAAAATAAAACATAAGATGAGCAGCCTCCAGTACCTTAGAAATGCTCATCTATAAAATCGCAGTATTCTGAACATACACAGTCAATACATAGCCATGGTTCCCTCTCAAGGGTAGAGACAGCGGTGGTGTATTTCCCCCTCACCAGCCCGAGAAGCAAGTTAGAGCAGCTGCCAACTTTCAGTTTAAAGATTAGGCTCTTTGCATGGGTGATTTATTGAATGTTTATAGCTGAAAAGAACAATTTTTTTTTTAGTTGAGAATATTGCTTTCTTTCAGGGCTCTAGAATTTTTAACTTTTTCCTATTTTTTAAAGCAGTAAAAGCATTATATGTGTGAAGAATCATCCCTAGGTCAGATTCTACTTACAGATATTTGGAGGGGACAGAGGAGGAGAAAAAAGAAAAAAAAAATCTTAATCTTTGTCTATCCATGTACGGCACGTTCAATTTGAGTGTTCATGAATGTGTGGCTTGTTAATACCTCTGCTGCACATGCCAACGATCAGCCCTACAGTCTGTGTGCAGATGGGAGACTTTCGCCTTGTGTGAGGCAGAGGATGGGCAAAAGAGAAGGGAGGGAGAGCCAGTGATGGAAAGAAAGAGAGAGAAAAGAAAGACACAAACAGAGACAGAGAGACATAGTGCTAAATGTCTCAGAATGCAAAGAGGACCCTTCTGCAAATCCAGTCAGTTAGAAGCAAGCAACGTCAGAATAGGTATTCGGGTTTCAAATAACTCCACCTCTCGCCTACTACAGCTGTGCCGCCCATGAGTCAGGATCTTCTGGTTATTAAGAACATGGGCTCTTCTGGATCTGACCACCTGGATTCAAATCCATAATGTGCCACATCCTGACTGCGTGACCTTGGGCAATTTACTCACACTCTCTGGATCCTGGTGTCCTTCACTGTGTACAGCCTACCTACCAGGGTTGTTAGGATGATTAACTGAGCACAAATGCAGGTAAAGGACTTAAAACAGTGCCTAGTAGGCAGTCAGGAAGGGTTCCATAAAAATTCGCTGCTATTCCTCACATTCTATAATGGCATGATAGTCTACAAAGATCGGTTGCAAAGAGGTGAGTATCCAGTCAGAGCCACTTGGAGCACGTGCTCCTTTTCTGGGGGCATAATGGCTCTTTAAACCCATTCAATGCCTCTGGCTGCCAGAACCATGGGCAAGGCTGCCAAGAGAAAGCAGCTAGCCTGTGGAAAACACTGTACACCTCCTGGAACTATTGAGGCTGCTTCTGCACGTGCAGTCAGCGGCATTTTCCAGATGAGCATCCATTTGTAGAAAAGCTTCATGTACCTTTCCCTTAAATACACTTTTTAAAAAATTGCTGAACATTACACTCCCTACAGTGAGAACCATGCAACTGCAGTTTCTGTTGTTTCTTTAGAGACTTCTAGCTTTTCAGGCAACGTGATGCCACGAATACTAGTCCCCTTCGCCTATGCACTTTAAGATGGTGTCGCTTGGCAACTACAAATGCCCTCATTGGCTCAAGGTGATGAGGATGATGATGGCGGCAATGGTAGTGCTGGTGACGCAGTGGTGATGGCTACCCATGCTCTACGAGCATTATTATTGAGCATGCTCTACGAGCTGGTATTTCTCTAATTGCTTCACCTAGATCATCTCATTTACTTATCATGGCCACCAGATGAGGTGAGCAGTCTTTTTTATGCCCATTAGATAGATGAGGAAGCTGAGGTGCTGAGGAATTTGGTAATTTTCTCACAGTCACACAGCTAGTAAGTGCTGAGTCCAGGTTCTTCACTCTTCACCAGCATGTTAAGCTACCTAGAAAATTGCCTAAACGTAAAATCATGGGTTTGGAGTTCAGGAGCTCAGGTTCTGGTCCTGGCTCTGCAATCAACTACCTTTTTATCTATTTAACTTAATCTGGCTTAGTTAACATTACTTAAAATCTTTGGTTTCAGCATCTTCCTCTAAGAAAGAGAAGCTTTAACAGTAGATGCCTGCTATGATCCCTTCCAGATCAACAATTATATGATCATTCATTCATTTATTCATCTAGCAAATAATAATTGAGGATTGGGCATCTATTAAAATATAGGCACCGTGTTGGTCTTTATGCAACACGGGTAAAAAATACACAGAGCTACAATGGCTCTCATAATCCGGCAGAAGAGAAAATGGTAAGTAAGCATACCAGCAAATACATAATCACAAATGTTTGATAAATGCCCTAAAGAATAAGCACTGTAGTCCCTTGAAAGAGAATAACATGAGGGACCTGACTTAGATTGAGGAATCTTTTGAAGATGGAATATTTAAAGTAAGGTTTGCAGGATGAGTAAAAGTTGATTAGTTAAAGCTTGTAGGAAAAGGTATTCCGGGTGGAGGAAACATATGCAAACGTCTGAAATGGTAAAGAACATGCCAGTTATCCACAGTATGGACTGTGTGCAGCTCTAACGCAATTCCGACATGTGAGGCAATGGCACCCTATCATTCCAAAGTCATTAACATTCCAGGAACTGAGGAAGAGCAATGTAGCTAAGACACTGTGAGCAGGGGAGAAAGGTGGTGCCAGGTAGAGCTGAGAGGAAGGCAAGTGCCAGTTTGTGTGCTTGTCCATTCACGTCCTGTATCCTAAGGCTACCTTAGAATCCTAATAACCTGGAGAGTAGGGAAGCCTTCCCTCTTCCCATCCCCAAAGACTCCATCTTGACATCAGGCTTTCACTGAAGAAACGAAAGGTGAGTTTGGGGATCAGGCAAAGGCACTAACTCTTAAGGAACCCCTAGACATATGACGAATGTATGTAATACCACTGAACTGCGAGTGCTTTGACATTTCCCCCATCATTCTCCTCCCCGACAGGGACGGTGCTGGGGGAAATGCAGAGTAAAGAAGGAAGAAATGAACTGCCTGGATAATTCAAGTAAAGGCTCCAATGTGATCTTAAAATCTGATCTAACCACCTCGCACCCATGAGGATGGTTACTATCAAAAGAACAGAAAATAACAGGTGTTGGAGAGGATGTAGAGAAACTGAAACCCTCGTGCATGGTTGGTGTAACGTAAAAGGGTTCAGCGGTGAGGGAAAGTGGTATAGTAGTTGCTCAAAATATTAAAAATAGAATTGCCATATGATCTAGCAATTCCTCTTCTGAGTATCTATCCAAAAGACTTGAAAGCAGGGTCTCAAAAATGTATTTATATGCCCCTATTCGTGTCAGTATTATTCACAATAGCTAAAAGGTGAACACAACCCAAGTGTCCATCAACAGATGAATGAATAGTCAAAATGTAGTATATGCACACAATGGAATATAAAAGGTGAACACAACCCAAGTGTCCATCAACGGATGAATGAATAGTCAAAATGTAGTATATGCACACAATGGAATATTATCCAGCCCTAAAAAGGAAGGAAATGTTGACTCATTCTACAACATAGAAGAAGCTTGAGGAGATTATGATGAGTGAAATAAGCCAGGAACCAAAAGATAAACACTGTGTGATTCCACTTACACAAGCTACTCGGAGTAGTGAAAATCATAGAGACAGAAAGTAGAATGCTGCTTGCCAGGGGTTAGAGGCTGTGGAGAGTGGGAAATGGGAAATTACCTGTTTGATAAGATGAAAACAGTCCTGGAGATGGATGGCAGTTGCATAAAATTACAAATATGTTTAATACTGCTCAACTATATACTTAGAAATGGTTAGGATGGTAATTTCTATGCTATGTGTATTTTATCATGATAAAAAAAAAATTGAGGGAGGGAGACTTGATCTAAATGATTCAGAATCATCCTGAAATAGATACCTGAATTCTCCATTTCACTCTGCACATGTAAACAGAAACAGAAACCCCTCAAGAAGTTCAGCCACAACCCTGAGAAAGCTCTAAGCTTGCCCTCTGACAAGACTATAAAATAGGAAGCACTTGGCAATTGTCTTCTTCACACATCCAGGTTTTTCTAATGTCGCCTCTTCCAGGAAGCCTTCCCTACTTCCTATACTACAAACAAGTACTCCCCATTTGTCCACTTACAGTTCTTGTATCACTCCTAGCACCGGTTGTTATCTTTCTGACTTTCATTCACAATTTGTTCACGTGGTGGGGAGCACCTTGAGAAGAGGGGCCACCTTTATTAGTCTAAGGTCTAAGCACGTGGCACCCCTACTTTTCATGTATTTAGTTCAATGAATTAAGTCGTGGGCAGCCCTATCTCTCTTTCACTGCCTACTATGCCCCACACTGTGTCCACCAGACTGCCCTGAGCTCCCCACCAAAGAATTTCACCCAGCAGCAGTGCCTTCCACCATGTCTTGGCATCCTCCTCCTAAGCACACCTGCTCTGTATCCCATTTGTGCAAGCCCTTGCCACTTCCTGCTAGCTTACAAGGATGAGAACTGGCCAATGCAATAAATACATTCTTGCTAATGTAGCAACTACTAAGGAAGTTCTCTCCCAGGTAGCATGATGCTGTGACACACTTGAAATGTCTTGAGTTTCAGAAGATCTGTACAAGTTGTGACCCTTTGGTCAGTAATCGGCTTCACTGCTGCCATCCAGGCTTTGGTAAAGTCACAACACATGAGTGGCTCCCAGCTCTACCCATGGATACAACAGGCCTGTAAGTAATCTAAAAAAAATTAATAATAATAAGTATCTCTATTATTTCCTGAATCTCCACAAACTCCCAGGTTCTAATCTTCTCAATGCCCCATTAACTAGGTTTTATTATCTTCACTTTACAAAAATGGAAACTTCACCTCAAAGAGATGAAATGACTTCCCCCATGCGATGTAGCCAGTTTGTGCCAAAGGCAGGATTCAGCTACAGGTCTTCACAGTCTGGGTATTTTCAATTCTACAAGTTCATTCCTCTAGACATAAAGGCAAACTCCAGCCAGTGTTCAGCCCTCCTTCGCCTCTCAAGCTCAGCCCATTTCCCACTGCTGATGGACTGTGATCAACAGGCGCAGCCCCTCGAGAGGAATATCAGTTTGTCCTTCATTGGAAAGAGGGTTTCGAATGAAGACAGAGGATTCTGTAGGGTGCCCGAATATTGGCCTTTTCCATAAAGCAGGACAGCTCAGTGGTTCCACAGATTCCTTGAGATAAAAGGACTCCACAGCTTCAGGTGAAGAAAGCAGCAGCCCCCCGTTTGTGCCCATCGTGGACGAAAGGCAGCGCTCAACAGTTTCCAACACAAACCAGTGACATTAATAAGGCATGAAAAAGTTATAGATCCCACACCCATGAATGAAGAATTGAGCTGTATGTCTTGTCGGAGCAGAAGTTACAACTCATGTAAATGGGGTCAACGTCAGCTTGGACATGAATAAGGGAAGAGAAATAGCATCCGGTAGGAGCCAGCTACCAGGCTAGGTATTTTACATACCTGGCCTCTAAGCTGTCTTCAGAAGAATGCATTAGCTTGAGTCCTGCTGTGCAGAAAGGTAAACTGAGGCTTAGGTAGGTGATTTGCAAGAGGTTACATGACTAGCAAATGGCAGAGTTTGGAGCCATGCCCAGGTCTGTCCTGCTCCCAAGCCGATGCTTTTTCCATTATACGATAAGGTCTCACCTTTGCATGCTTTCTGGACTCCATTTGTTCTGATTTTCAGCTGCTTGGATGGATTGCACACTTGGACATCCACCAAAAGCAGATCCTACATCTTTAGCCATCCACGTAAAAGCTAGGCCAAATTCCAACCACCTTTTTAACAAGAGAACTCTCCAGCCTGAGTTATGGAGCTTTATAAAAAGAAAAAAGGAAGGAAAAGGAGAAAGGCAAAAAGTAATTTCACCTCGCAGAGGAGGCCTGTGTGATTAGGACGGGTGTGGGTGGCCACAGCTGGCACAGATAGAATCACAGCCCATCGTGAGAACAATAAGGCCATAACTCCGACTTCCGAAGAATGCCATTCATTTATTCAACAATTATTTTTGAGTGCCTCATTTGAACATAGTAAGCACCGTGGGAGTGAGAAAGAAGCAAAAAGCTTGGGCTCAATCCTTAGAGAGCACACAACACTCCCATTCAGAGTTCTTGGGGAGGGGGATGTGTACAACCATACCAAGAAACATGAAAACTTTCAGCCGCGCCTAGACAGACACCGCTGGTCTCAACTTTTATCCCACCTCTAAGTTTATATGTTTGAGCCATGGCTCCACTAGTATTTCTTCCTTATTTCCCTGTTCTTTCTTTTATACCCCTCTAGTTCAATTTCCTTGCTCTCTGGTGAAATATGCAAAGGAGTAGAGAAAAAAAACCTTGTCCTGGAGACAAAAGAACTATGTCCCATCCCAGCTCTGCCATCCTCTTGACATGTGACCTCCGACCAGTCTCAGGACTCCCTGAGGGTCCATTTGCTTATTGGTAACAGGAGAGTGACAATCCCTTTCCCAAGGGTTAGATGACAATTAATTGAGATAATATGAAAAAGTTCTCTGAAAATGGTAAACTGCTGGAAAAAATGTGCACATTACCCCCAATGCTAGGACTTATTAGATTACATCAATAGTCAACGTTTAGCTGAAGAGAAGTCCCTGCCAAGTGGACATTATTCCTTTTGGTTTTCCTTGGACAAAGGCTGGCTAAGCAAAAAAGGAAAAGCAAAACAAAGAGCACTACATTGTGAATTCTTCCCCAAAAGGACAGCATTGTAAGTCTGCCATGAATAAAGAGTGTAAATTATATTCAGCATGATATAAGTAATGACATATCAATTAACTGTGTCAACAGGGTCTAAAAATATGCAAATTACTGTACTTCAATTAGAAAAATCTACATCCTTAGAGAATATTGTAAATCAGGAAATTTGGGAGACATTAAGAGTAATCAGTGAGGGAAAGCATGTACTTTTTGCCGTATCCTATTTTTATACATACATAATGAAATAATTATAGCTACACTGTATTTATGCCTCTGCAAAAATATTAAAATCTTAAGATCTTTACAATGATAAGTTAAATCTGTATTATGTTTTCAGACAACATTAATTATAAGAAAAAGAAATCTATTATCATTCAATATAAGTAAGTTGAAACTAATTTGACCATGTAAATTAGAAATGCTGTTTTTTTTTTAGCACCCGAACATTAGAAAAGAGAAAGCAAGAAGAGATATCTAGATCAATTACTGAGTCTATAAATGCAAATGCTTTAGAATATTTAAGTTGTAATGCAAATTTAAGGATGTTTAGTAACTTTTCTCACAAATATCAAACTATTTGGTATTTCAATGTTTTGGGTGCCTTCTGATTTTCTCTGTTTAAAATGCATTTATCTGCTTTTGATGGAGTTGCTTTTACCTGAGCTGTCTTCTAGCTGCAACTCACCAATACATAGCAGGAGGCAAGGCTGGGAATGTACAAGGTGAGCTCAGTTTTCAATGACTTGGATTTTCACCACAGTAACATAGAGTGAGTGGTACCTTTGCTTCGCAATTCAATTTGTATCAATTCTAGAGATGCCAGAAGAATGCAAGAGGAAGGAACACAAGACTCAAATCAACATCTCACCTCTCCCCAGCCTCCCCTAGCAGTGCATCCTGGCAGGGAGTGTCCCACAGTGTGAGACCCCAGGCAATGATCTGTTTTACTCTTCCTAATTGCAAGCTACCAGAGGTCTCATGAGGATCTGAAAATTCTGATAGAAAGACACTTTCCTGAAAAGTTTCCACTCTCTTCCCCCTTTCCACACATAGGGATGCAATATATGTTTCAGGGCCCAGAGTTCAATGTCATTTTTATAAACTCTATCCCGACTCCTGGCCAAGTCAACCACTGCCTGGGTTTTAGGAAGCCCAGGACATTTTGATAGCTTACTGTTTTCCCCTTCAGCTGGGAGCTCTGTGAGGGCAGGCACTGCGCCTTTTTCTGTTTGTGCTCCAGAGTCAAGTATAATGCCTCCTACGGAGCAGAAACGTGCCCAAGAGTACATCAGTGGGGCCTGGCACAGTGGCTCATGGTTCATGCCTATAATCTCAGAACTTTGGGAGGCAGAGGCAGGTAGATCACCTGAGGTCAGAAGATCGAGACCAGCCTGGCTAACACGGTGAAATCCAGTCTCTACTAAAAATACAAAAACTAGCCATGTGTGGTGGTGCATGCCTATAATCCCAGCTACTTGGGAAGCTGAGGCAGGAGAATCACTTGAACCTGGGAGATGGAGGTTGCAGTGAGCCAAGATCAGGCCATGGCACTCTAGCCTGGGCAACAAGAGCAAAACTCCATCTCAAAAAAAAAAAAAAAAAAAAGTATACCAATGAACAAGAGGAAAAAAGAAGCAGTACAATAGACTAGGGGAGGAAGCAATTCTCTAGTAGGAAGAATGTATTTAATGTATTTTCTTAGTGCTAAGTATGGGAACTTCCATTAAAGCAGCCTATACTGACCCAACTCATTTTTTTGCTTAATCCAATTAAATAACCAGAGTGACATCTGATTTAATAGAAAGTGGGGAAGAAGCGGTTTACCTTTATATTTTAGCATCCTCTTTCTATGCTCCAATTCCACTGCTCCTCCCAACTTCCATGAGATCTTCACCATCCTTGTGCCTTCTCTACCCGCTGTCATCCAAGTCTGCTTCTCTAGGAAACATCTGATGAAACCGCTCCCACTAAGTACCAGAGTTTACCACAGCACCCTTGCAATTTTGTTCTTGAACACAGAGTAAAATGGTAAGTCAAAAGAACCAACATCAGACACCAGTGGCCTGGCATACACACACACACACACACGCACACACACACACCCCATCAAGAAATTACTCAACTTGCCTCTTCGAATGTTGGCTCTGATGGGTGCAGATATTTCTTAAAATGAGGCCACATGAAATGCCTTTAAAATGATTGTTTCATTTGTGCTAGGAATGGGAACAAGACAGGGGATGCTACTTCCACTGGGAAGAGGCTAATGTGCAGCCTTACAAATAAATATCAACCAACCAAAATCTTTTCCAGCATACTTTCTCCTCTAGAGTAGAGAATATGGTTAGCTGTTGAGATCAAAACTAGCATTCTTCCTGGTTTGTCCAGTATAAATCCTGGCTTATAATAGTAGACAAATAGCTAAGGCATCCCATGGTCATACTGTACACAGATAAACTTGGATATGTATGAATACATATCTATATAGATACAGGTATGATTATGGATATAGCTACAGATATCTCCTCTGCTTTGTTAAATGAATAGAGTACCTATGTTAAATGAGATAATTCTAATAAAAAACCTAGCAGGGTTGGTGGCACAAAGTAACCCTGAAATGGTTGCAGTTATGAATGAATTCACCTTTGCAATAAGAATGGAAGCTCTCATTGTGAAGGTGAATTTGGGGACTGATGGTATTTTACAAGCTAGTACTTACCTCAAATTCTTGTGAACATATTGTACCTACTCCTTGAGTCCACATAACTCAAAGTAATTCATCTGTTTTACTTGTTTAAGATTTAGGAAGGTAAATACTCAGGCTGGATTTGCTTAATTAAATGAATTTCCAGAAAAACGAGAACATCAAACAGCAAGCAGGGTTTTCGATAGCAATTTTAAGAGCATAAATTCAATACACATTCCTTATGCAAACCATCATGATGTGGTCATGCTTTTTTTCTCTGCATTATCAACTAATCCATATTTCTCTCCTCATTCTCTTTTTTTTCCCATTCTCTTCATTTTTCAGCCTCACTATCCTTATTTTTGTGTTCTAGATACTCTAGGATTTACAGCAAAAGCACCAGGTTCACATGTCGTTAAGGTTCTGCTAATGGATTATGCTAAGAAAGAAACACACTCAAGCTCATCACCAAACTGTAGCTTGAAGCTCAGAGCATCAAGGGCCACAAGAGAAGTCCCAATCAACAGCTGATTTACAAGTTGAGAAGTCAGGAGGAAAGGGACCACACTAAATCTCTCTGCTTCATCCGAAAGAGGCCGTGGCGTTTCTCTCTATTTCATCTCATCTGATTTCTCACTTTCGGAGCTCAGGAATAGAGAGAGGATTTACTTGCCATGAGTTGTGATTAACACAAGTTAGCTTTGTTGAATGCCACCACCCTCATCCTGCCGGATGGTGTAGTGGTGTAGGATGGATATCAGATTGGAATATGGATAAATTCTACAATACCGACTGAGTCATAAGTCTGTGTAAAAATAAAGAGAGAGCTAGGGAGGCAAATCAGTCTTCCCCTTACCACTCCCAGAAAGGAGAGAAAAATAAAAACAGAAGAAAGAAACACATTCCCTATACACAGCCCACCTTTTATTGGAGAGCCTTGCTTTGTATCCAAAGGCTTTGCAATTATTTGGCTATTACTTATCTTTAAACATCAGCTAAAGAGATCTAGCATTTTGGAAAGGTAATTATACCGTAATGCAGATGGTAGTAATAACAACTACCCAAGATAAGCCCTTGCAATGATCTTTACAAAGCAAAGCAAAGCAAAAGTAGCACTGATTCATGACGGACCTCCAGTGGAGAAGGAGGCACTGCAGTAGCCTGGCTGTCCTGGAACAGTGACAGGCAGGTGCTATCCCTCTCATCCTCGGAGGCAAGGCCATGTGGAGGTTAAGCATTTCCTAGGTTTAAATAATTCTTGATGTATGCATAATTCCTGACAGTCTTTATTTGATGGGAATCCTAGCCCACCTCAAGTGCTAAAGAAAAATGTTTCTTTCTTGGAGTGAACACCAACTTCAGCCTCTATTCCTATATCTGAAACTGCCTGTCCCTTGAATTTATTTCTGTGGGGAAGGATTTATCCTACAACATGATAGTTGTTGAAACAGAGGGATCTAATTGCTTAGAAATCATTAATTGCTATAAATAGATGACTTCTGGGAGTCAATGAACTATAAGCAGAAGAGACAGTGTGTTTGAATGTCATGCTTGAGCACTGGATATTTTTATGACTTGTCAGTGGTTCTGTAAAAAACTCACACAGTGAAAGGTGCCTAGTCAACCTGTACCGATGGAAATTGCCAGTTAGAAATAGATCGGTCTTGTTTTAAACCTTGACCACCCTTCTAACAAATCAGGATGTGCATTTATGATACAGTACTAAGGAAAGTTAGTATCAGCCATCCAAGAAGAGGGGATAAAGGAGGACAGTGAGGAACCACTATCTATCTGATCTTTGCTATTTTCCAGGGCATAAAATAACAACCTGTCATCTACCTTTTGCAGGTCATTTTTATCACGTTGTAGGCCAAAATGAAATTTGACCTCCATTTTCCAGCTATGCCAGTGATGATAAATTTAATACACACAGAGCAAATGAACAGAAGGCCCAGAGAAAGTCAGATTAGCATGGAATTTTTCATTCCTGAATTTCCACAGAGGAAAAGGGCCTCTCTCTCTTTTGAACTTGTATCATCTTCCTTCCTCCAGGTCCCACCTTGGTGCTCACACCTTGTCCAGCTGTCCTGAATAATTCTACAAGCAAACTCTCTGCGTTCCCTTTATGGTTAAGTCCTGTTGTTCCTGAGACTTAAAGAGGAAGGGAAACCATTTCTCTGAATCATCCCATTCTGTGATCTGCTCAGGGTCCAACAGAGCAATAAATAAACATCATAAATGTCTCTTGTTTAACAAAAGAACCAGCAATAAAGGATGCTGTTGCCACCTTGCAAAGGAGAAAGCATCACAGAACCCAACAATCTTGCATGGCCTCAGCACAGGGACCACAAAAGTAATCAAGCTGCACAGACCTGACAAATTAGCTAACACCCCTTTCAGCTGTAGGGTTTGGTTTCGTGAAGGAAGCTTAGCTTTACTTTTAGTTCACTTGCTAGAAAACATTGCTAGGTAGGAGACACTCGGACTTAAATTCACCCATCACAAAGCATGAAGTACTCTGTGATCTCTCTGCAGCCTGAAACATCATTCTTAACATTCTTGGTACCTGGTGAAATTCCAACTGTCCTCAAATTCTTACTGCCCTCCCCCACTTCATGCTTCTCAGTCTTTCACAGACATAGCAAAGCAACTTTTGAAAGCAACTAACTTCAGGGCTATCTAAGTATGTAAGCAAATCGGTTCTGACCAAAATGGTTGCGATTCAACACTGTCTCATGAAATGCAATCACCCATCAGATCTGCATAAATTGGAACCTCTAAATAACCAAATTATTTGCTTATATCTGTCTCAAGCATAATACGTGTGCATGCATTCTTCTCAAACTATGGTTGCGTCCTGCCTTTCCTCTGTGCAAATCCATCCAATTCATTCATTCAGAAAGAATTGCAAACTCCCTACCTTGGCGTACAGGGTCCCTGCTCCTACTGGGATCTCATCTCCCTTGCTCACCTCTGCTCCAGCTGTTTCTTCTAGCTGTTTCTCAACACTCACCCCCTCAGGGTCAGGGCTAGGGTTACTTGCTCTTCCTTTTGTCTGAGACAACTTTCCTCCAAGTGTCTACAAGCTTACTGTCTTTTCAGTCAGGTCCCCATTCAAAGAGTCCTTTCCTGACAAACCCTTTAGCGATTAGCAGCCTCTCCAGCATTCTCGGTCTTGGTTTGGGTTCCTCCAGCCCAAGACCAGGACTTGGAAGCAGAATGTTTATTTGAGAGGTGGTTCAGGGAAGCTGGAATAAGGGAATGGGAAGTGAAGATGATAGGAGAGAAAGCCAATAAAGGGCAGAAGACTGGGCTGGCGATCTCTGTCAGGACCCAATAAGAACCCAGCCTGCCTGAGGGAAGGGTCGGTGCACCACAGGCTGCTCCTCTTCAGGACCGGCCAGCCCCTCACTATGGAGAACACTCTGAGCAGAAAGTGCCAGAGATGAGAAGTTGTTCTAAGCAAAGCACATCTTCCTCAGCTGCAGCTGAAGTCAAGGTGGGCTGAAGGGACGTGAGGCAGGGCAGATCAGCACCTGCTGCCCTCCCCGCCACCCTACTCTGCCTTCTTTCCCTGCTGTTTTTATCCCCTGGCAGGTTCTCTGTTGATTGGATAAAGGATGTATACTATCTGTCTCTTTTCTCTTCCCATTCCCACCCCATACATGTAAGCTCAGGGAGAACAGAACATTAACAGATTGGTTCGCCACTACATCCCAACACCTAGAAGAGTGCTTGGCAGGTTTTGTTGGATTCGTTTATTCATTTACTTACACAAGCATTTCTGTAACAAACATTTTCTGAGCTGTACCTGGGCTAAATGCAAGGGAGCCAAATGTGAACATGGTACATATCATACCTGTCCAGGAGACTATCACAGTCCAGTGATAGAAACGGCCACAGAAAATAATAATAATAATACATGGTAAGTGCAACAAATGAGATCTGTATAGACAGCAACAGGAGCAAGGGGAGGGAACCACAAATGACCCCAGGGGAATCAGAGAGAGTGCCACAGAGGACATTTTAATTGGGACTTGAAGAACGAGTAGGAGTTTGCCAATCAAAGCCAAGAAATGCGTTCCTAATAAAAGGAATGGCTGTAGCAATGACAGGATGGCTACATGACAATACACAAATCTGGGGCATCAGGTACATTGGCAGGAATTGAACTTTGTAACGGCCATTACCCACCAGAAATACATTCCTATTCAAAAAATAAAAGCGTAAGTTTCTGATGATATCAAGTGTTAGTGAGAATATACAGAAGCAGGCATCCCCCTGCACTTCCTGTTGGGATTGTCAATTAGTACAGCCTTTTAGGAAGACAATTGATCAATACCTAGTAAAGTTGAAAATATAATCCCCCCACAGTTGAGCCTTTTCACTTCTAGGGTACATACCCAAGAGGAATGGTCTTATAACCAAAAGGTGGCATCTGTGAGGATGTTGCTGACAGCACTGTTAGTAAGCAAGAAAAACTGAGGGTGAAACTTACATATCCACCAATAGAAGAATAGGTATCTATTAACAGACAATAAATAAATAATGAAATACCACAGAGCAGTTAAAATGAATAAACTAGATCTGCATTATCAACATGGAGAAGTTGAAATGATAAATAATATTCAAAATATAGATAAAAAATAATGAGAGAAGAGAGCAAATCACAGATGGGGTGTATATACAGCATGATACCACTATGTCAATGTGAAAACTCACCAGACTCTCGATTGTGTGATGACATATACTATTACATAAAAAATAAAAGTATAGGCCAGGCACAGTGACTCACACCTATAATCCTAGCACTTTGGGAGGCTGAGATGGATGGATCACTTAGGTCAGGAGTCTGAGACCACCCTGGCCAACATGGTGAAACCCCATCTCCACTAAAAATACAAATATGGATGTGGTGGTGGACACCTGTAATCCCAGCTACTTGGGAGGCTGAGGCAGGAGAATCACTTGAGCCCAGGAGGCAGAGGTTGCAGTGAGCTGAGATGGCGCCACTGCACTCCAGCCTGGGGGACCGAGTGAGACTCTGTCTCAAAAAAAAAAAAGAAAAAAGTAAAAGTATAAAAACACATGTATCTTTCTATAAAGTAGTGCTTACCTCTGACACATGAGACAGGGAAATGGGTTTGGTTTCCAGCAGACAAATGGAGCTTTAATGTAACTGAAAAGTTTTATTTCTTAAGCAAAAGAAAAAAAATCCAATGCAAACATGACAACTGATAGCATTTGTAAAATATGGATATGGGACACATGGGTGTTTCTTAGGCATTTGTAATTGTTATATTATCCTCTGTGTTTTTCTATTTAGAAAGATTTCAGAGTTTAAAAAATGGCCCAAGGAATTTCACTAGAAAGACAGATATATTTTATATGGTTTTTCAATCTATGACCTCATTTATAGTGAGGTGACTCTGTTTTCTACATGTTTCTTATTAGAACAATAAGTCAGAGGCTATTCGCTTTATTCATTAATCCAATGATTTATTCACTCAACAAGCATTTATTTAGTGTCCATTACATAAAAAGGTACCATTCTACATAATGATAGGGGATACCTACAAGCTAAAAAGACAAGACTCCTTACTTCAATGAGTATATAATCTGTTATAAGAAAGAATATATACATTCAAATAGCTCCTGAGCACTTAACTATTTAGAAATTATATGCCATAAAACTACATCACCATAATGCACCTATTTTTTATGAGTATGTGGCCAGTATCACTGTAAAATAAAATTGGAGCCATAAACACAATATCAGCTTTTTCATATCTTAGCAGTTGTCAAGGTCTAAAAAAGTAACTGCAGAATAGGACTTTAAACAGTCATGTTATGACTTTCCTGAGGACAAGGAGCCAAAAGCTACATTGCCAACCCTCACCCCCATTAACACAAACACTTTGGATAGAAGGAGAAAATGAAGACAAATGGTGGATCCCTCCACCTGGGTGTTGTTCGTGAGCAGAGTCAGCCATTTTTAAAGTCAGATCGATTATTGTGGCTACTCCCAGGCCCAGGCCTGAGGAGAAGCACCTCAGCCACGTTCCAGGTCTTAGGTTCAAATAAGACCGTGGCTCAATATTCACAGAATCGAGAAGGACGATATTCACTCTGTCCCTTCTCTCTTCTAATCCCATGTAATCTGGACTGCTTTCCTTGTTCACCTTTTAAATTACATAAGGAACATACAAATACATTATCCTTATGAAACAGAAAAACAAAAGTACACATAAAAATTATGGAAGTCTCTCTTCAATGCATTTACCTACTTTCATTTGTAATATAAGTGGCTTATAATGAAAGTAAGATTCTTTTTTTTTCCACTTAAATATTCTTGGTAATCTTTCAATGCCATTGCCTATAGTTCTATTTACAGCATCTTTTAACAGGTGCAAAATATTCTACAGTTTGGTTATATCTTTTTTTTTTTTTTTTTTTGAGATAGAGTCTCACTGTGTCACCCAGGCTGGAGTGCAGTGGTGTGATCTTGGCTCACTGCAACCTCTGCCTCCCAGGTTCAAGCCATTCTCCTGCCTCAGCTTCCCGAATAGCTGGGACTACAGGTGTGCACCACCATGCCGGCTAATTTTTGTATTTTTTGTAGTGACAGGGTTTCACCACATTGGCCGGAGTGATCCTCCTGTCTCAGCCTTCCAAAGTGCTGGGATTACAGGTGTGAACCACCAGGCCTGGCCAATATCATTATTTTTAAGCACTCCCTTTCTGATGGACATCAAGAGTGTTTCTAGTTTTACTACAACATTTAAATAATGTTGCAAATTCATTTCCCTGTGAAGCTCATTTCTACACGGCCAGACACTGTTTTCTAGCTGCTTCAACAAGAAACTACTATGTCATCCTTTTTTTTTTTTTTTTTTTGCTGTGGTCCCACTGAACCTAACAGAGAGCCAGGCACATGTAAAGTACTCAAGAGATGTTCATGAACTCAGTGCATTTGTGGCCTTGGTACTCCCACTATCTCTAGTCCTCTGATGAGTAGACTGTTTTGGGGTGAAAGCTGACAAAGTGACATCTTGTACCTAGTAGACACGTTAATAAATACCAAATGACCCCCAGAACTTGAATATAGCAAAGCATTGTGCCAAAAAGACAGAAAACTGTCCATGTGAGTCAACTCTCTTCTTCCTTTGCCCTCTGGGGACACAGGGGACACTGCCCACTCTCCCTGGGGCAGAGAGCCAGCCCATTCATCATTCCGCCAGGCCCCTCCAGGCAAGATATCTGCCAGGCTCCTCTTGCCACTGTCTCTCTCAAGTGAGTCCAAGCAAGGTCATTACCTGGCAACATGAACCCTCCTTATCTCCCTGCCCCTATTTCAGAAAAGAGTCATTGACAGCAGGGATCCAGTGCCCCCTGAAGCCATTTCCAGGACAAACAAGCTTTAAGGAGTCCACAGAGCCAGCGACCTTTAGAGAGGGCAGGTCACCAAATCCATGGGGAAGAGATCTAGGGAGTGTCTATCACTTGCCAGAAAGAGGCTCTTTCTCCAGGAAGTTTTATGGCCCCAGAAGGAACTTACCGGAGCAACTGGGGAATCCATAACCAAACTGGCAGCTCTGAGAAAAAATCATTCTCAATTTAACAGGGTACAGCTTTTAAAATCCAACCTGTGGTCCACACAGGGAAAGGTGAGGAGTGTGAGGAAACAAGAAAACTTCCGGATGAGAGGTGATGGATCACCAGGCACATACGAGCATAGAAACCCTCCTGTTTCATTAAGAATGAGCAGGCCCGACACAGTGGCTCATGCCTATAATCCCAGCACTTTGGGAGGCTGAGGTGGGTGTATCACTTGAGGTCAGTAGTTCAAGACCAGCCTGGCCAACAAAACTCCAACTCTACTAAAAATATAAAAAATTATCCAGGGATGGTGGTGGGCCTCTGTAATCCCAGCTTCTTTAGGGGGCTGAGGCAGGAGGATTGCTTGAACCCAGAATGAGCAATGATTGGGATCTATTCTTTTAATAAAGAAATAACAAACTATTTGAAGAAAGGGAAGGAAAAGATAGAATACCAAAGAGAAAGACAGATGAGCGATAGAAAAAGAAAGAGAAAATGGAGAAAGAATAAAGAAGTATTTATGAGTTCATCTTTCAAATGCAAAGGCATAAAATGCTTTTGAATATAAAAATCCATCCTTTTGACTGCAGACTGACAGAGGGCGAGGCAATGATGAAACCCCATTGTGAACATCTGATGCATAATGTGAGGATCAAGGAGATAAAACTTGCAAGTTGCTCTGAGCTCTTTGAAAGAAAAGGAACGTGCCAAAGAACTTACTTAGCGTGGTTTAAATTCTGGATTACTCAGATGCAGTGAACTTGACTCTATGCCTATAGGTGCTTTGAAGTGTTCATTTAAAAATGTATGGTTCATTATTACTCTGAAATTAAGTTGCTAGCATAGATCATAACCTCTAGAAATACATGTCTAAGGGATTTGCTTATTATAGATATTGAACTGAAACCACCATTGAGTCAATTCCTGTGGAGCCTCTGCCTGAAAATGAGATAAAATTCACGATGTTGAAAATGAAATTTTAAAGGGAAACTATAGTATCAGTTAGAAAACCTGCACAATCAGCCAACTGACCAACAAGCACTTAATGAGGGCCTCCTGTGAACACAGCATGATGTTAATAAAACTCACATTGGGCCAGTAAAGAGTTAAGGGGCTTACAAGGAGCCAAAAGGGGCTTTTCTGCTAAGACAGCAGCCCCAATATTTGATTGCAGCTGAAATATTGCATGTGGAGTATTAGAATCTGGCCCTTCAATCAGTACTAGTTGGCTAAACCACTGGAATATAGGCTCTTTGAGGGCAAAAAACTTTGTATTTGTCACCATTGTATCTCCAGCCTGGTAAATAGTAGCTGCATAATAAGTATTTGTTGAATAAATTAAATAATAAACATTAGAATGAGAGAGAGAAGAGACTAGGAAGAAAGGGAGAAGGGGGGGAAGGCGAGGCAGGGTAGGGGAGGGAGGGGGAAGGGGAAGGGAAAATTTTCCTAAAGGAATTCTTCCTATAGTATTATAGTATTCTTCTTATAGTATTATAGAA
>NW_022436945.1:13837111-13841259 GCF_009761245.1 Sapajus apella
TTCTTCTTATAGTATTATAGAATTCCTATAGAATTCTTCCTATAGTAATTCTCCTGGAAACTATTTCTGGCCACATCCACACACCCCTGAGCATCCTGAAAGATGGAAGCAGAGAGTAAGAGCTGGCGGGAGAGCTGTAAATACCAGAGTGAGTGCCAAAGTCATCACCCTTCCTTTGAGATGCAGTAACATTTTGTTCACAACTCCATTACATTTACCCTCTGTGCCATATTTGTTGCTTATGGGTTGGTTTACCTGGGCATGCCTGTTGAGACAAGGGGCCTGACAGACACATACCTAGAGACAACACAAGTTTTTTTTGTTGGGTTGGTTTTTTGTTTGAGACGGAGTCTCACTCTGTCACCGAGGCTGGAGTGCAGTAGCACAATGCCATCTCACCGCAACCTCTGCTTCCCAGGTTCAAGCAATTCTCCTGCCTCAGCCTCCCAAGTAGCTAAGATACAGGAACCCGCCACCATGCCTGGCTAATTGTTCTTGTATTTTTAGTAGAGATGAGGTTTTACCGTGTTGGCCAGGCTGGTCTCCAACTTCTGACCTCAAGTGATCCACCCACCTCAGCCTCCCAAAGTGCTGGGATTACAAACGTGAGCCGCCACACTCAGCCTCATGCAAGTTTATAATTGAGTAAGTATCAGCAGCAGGAAAACTGCCTGCAACAGAAGCCATGTTTTCTTCTTCCATTTTGATGAGGCTGGTACCCTGTATAGCTAGTGATATTGATCCTGGAGCATCTGAAAGGCATCAACCAGCCCTCATATCCCATACTGAATCATTTTACTCAACTCTGTAGTCACTTAGAACATAATAAGAGCTCAATATGTACTTTGTAGACGAGTGGAAACTTCCTTTCAGACAAGAATAAGAGTGGTCATCACCAGTATGATTGACAGAGTCAAGACCAGAAGGAAGACATAATTAGCCAGAACCGCTGGCGGAAAAACTAGAGTCCCCAACAAAAAAAGAGAGGCTTCAGGTATAAAGGGACATGTTTACTAAAATATACATATATTTAGCAGGGAGTTTCTGTTATAAAAATTATGACGTAAAATTAGAAGAAGGTGTAACTTAAAGAAGCAAATGTTCAAACTGTGCACTTTGACCTGTCCACACAAGAACCCTGCTCACACCCATGTGCTTGGATCTTATCCTTCCAATCTGAACAGGAGGGAATATGATCAGTGAATGGTGGAGATTTTTGCTCCAAACACAACACCCATGTACAGAAAAACTAAAGTCAGAGTCAAAATATTTGAGATTCATTCTGTTGCAGGTTCACATTGAAATGTCTGTGACTACAGTTAATAAACCATACATTTTCTGTATAAACCATACATTTTCTGTATAAACCATACATTTTCTGTATCAAATAACCTATACTCAGTAAGCATAATATATGGGTAAACATAAGAAACTTCTGACAATACAGATTTAAAGTAGGTTTTGGGGAAAGCAAACCTTAAATTATTAAAACTCAACTCTAAAAGGCAAGGCAAAGTCCAGCCAAGATCCCCATCTTGACTGAAGGCAATTCTATCTCCATTCTGTGGGCCGAGGGCAAAAATGTTTCCCTACCAGGGTCAAGAGTTGAAGGTGAATTGCAATAAATCACCTGGTTCTTTTATGCCTGAAACAAGACTTTGCTAAAGACATAGACATTTTAATAAAAAGATATAGGGCCAAATAACCCAGGCCATTTTGCTTAGTGAAGAAGCTGCATTAAGTAACCACAGAAGGAAGTGTAGGCAAATGATGAAAGTATGAGACCTAAAACAAGTACCCAGAGCAGAGCCTTCTCGCCTAAATTAAGACATCTGCAATTATGTGCAACAGAAATCATGAAAACAAGCTAAATTTCTAATAATAGAAAAATGGCTTAATTATCTCACTGACGAAAATATGAAGCTGCTATAAATCTGCAATAACACAGAAACATGACTATAAGTTACATGCAAGAAAAATCAGAATACAATTATATTTGTGCAGTATTATCTTAACTGTCTTATTTGAACTTATCTATAAAAAAAAGACAGAGGCCACAGACAAAAATGCTAACATTGGAGGTCAGCCACAGTGGCTCATGCCTTGTAATCCAGCACTTTGGGAGGCCGAGGAAGGTGGATCACCTGAGGCCAGGAGTTCGATACCAGCCTGGCCAACATTGTAAAACCTCGTCTCTACTAAAAATACACGCACAAAAAAAATTAGCTAGGTGTGGTGGCACCAGCCTGTAATCCCAGCTACTCAGGAGGCTGAGGCAGGAGAATTGCTTGAACCTGGGAGGTGGAGGCTGCAGTGAGCTGAGATTGCAACCACTGCATTCCAGCCCGGGTGACAGAGCAAGGCTTCACATTAAAAAATAATAATTAATAAATAAATAAATAAATAAATAAAGCTAACATTGGGTTGCAATGATACAGCAGAACTTTCTATGTTTTAATTATTTTCCTTTGATTTTTATATTTTTTCTATATTTTTCACATATTTTTGCAATTGCTGGGGAGAAAAGAAGCTTAAAGCCCTCTGTCACTCAGTTGTTTACCTCCTTTGAATCACAATGTCCTTCCCTAGATGCAGTAGGAATAATGGGGCTATCTTGCTCTCAAATTTTTTTTTAATGTTTTGATGTGGCTAGGTAATTATATATAATTTAACATAAAATCAGTCTTTGAGCAATACACAGACAAGGCAAAATGGGAGATCCTATTCACTCATTCCATTAATACCTAAAGATAGGTTACTCAATGAAGTTGAAAGGCAATATGATTTTTGAATACACACTTTTTGAACAAAAGGAACATTCCAGCTGCAGATCTCATTTAGGTTAAACGACAGGAACCGCGTGCATGCTAATGCACACACCTCTCTAGCATAGTCCCTAAACCCATACGAACACAAATACAAGCCCTAACTGCCAATTTCACTTTTATAAAACATATTCTGAAAATTACAGGTTTGAAGTGCTAAAAATTTGAAGAACACATAACATCAACAAGTCAGAAAATGGTGGAAAATTTCCCCCTTTTTAATGTAAAGATGCAGATCATCAACAGTCATTTGCTGAAAAGAAACTTGCTCATTTTTAAACAAGACAGAAATTAAAACTGATGTCGCTCCTGTGTTTGTTTGAGTAATGACGCAACCAGGCATTAGTTTAAATCAGCTGTTGCTGCTGCAATCAATTTTCTCCTAGATTTATCAAGCATTGTTATGCCTGATTTATTGATGCTTTTGATGTCTTCCCAATTTTTAAAAAATTTCCTCAGCCTCAAAAGTTTTTTTTTTTTTCTGTAAAGCCACAAAAGTGTTCTAATTTTTATAAAACTAGTCAGAGGAAATAAAGAATAAATCAAAAACCTGAAGCCATACAAGCAAAGTTGCATTAAGAAATAGAATTCAGGAAAATACCATGACAGCAGGCATTGCAGTCAAATCTAAAGGAACAATTAGACAATCCTAATTATTAAGTTTCTGCACTTCCATTGACTAGATAAAATGATGAAGTTTTCCCATGAGCTTCAAGTCATAATAAAGAGGTTTGGGTCTGGATGCAGTGGTTCGCACCTATAATCCCAGCATTTTGAGAAGCTAAGGTGGGAGGGTCACTTGAGGCCAGGAATTCAAGACCAGCCTGAACCATATAAAGAAACCCTGTCTCTACTCCAAAAAAAACGTTAAAAATTATCTGGGCGTATTGGTGTGCACCTGTAGTCCCAGCTACTAGGGAGACTGGGATGGGAGGAGCATATAAGCCTTGGAATTTGAGGCTGCAGTGAGCTATGATCATCTCACCAAACTCCAGCCTTGGTGAGACAGAGTGAGACCCTGTCTCAAAAAAACAAAAGGAAGGGAAAGGGAGGGGAGGGGAGGGGAGGGAAGAAGGAAGGAAGAAAGAAAGGGGGGAAGGGAAAGGGGAAGGGGAGGAAGGGAAGGAGGAAGGGAAGGAGGAAGGAAAGGAGAGGAGAAGGGAGAGGGGAAGGGAGAGGGAAGGGAGAGGGGAAGGGAGAGGGGAAGGGAAGGGAGAGGGGAGGGGAAGGGAGGGTAGGGTAGGGTAGGGTAGGGTAGGGGAGGGGAGGGGAGGGGAGGGAAGGGAAGGGAAGGGAAGGGAAGGGAAGGGAAGGGAAGGGAAG
>NW_022436945.1:13841269-13942052 GCF_009761245.1 Sapajus apella
AAGGGAAGGGAAGGGAAGGGAAGGGAAGGGAAGGGAAGGGAAGGGAAAGGAAGGGAAGAAGGGAAGGGAAGATCACTCTATGTGTGATAGTAAAACAGACCAAAACAAACAGTGATTTCACATTTTTGATGATTTACATGGAAAAATACACACATTTACGGACTCATAACAAATAATTATTGAGCATCTATTCCATGTCAGGCTGAATTAGGCAATGAGGATCAAAAGACAAATCAGACAGGTGTGGTCCCTGCTTCATGGAATCTGCAATCAAACTCACCAAACTCAGAAATATATACAGGTATTGATCGACTTACGACCTATGCAACTTACGACCATTCGACTTAACCACCACAATCGCTAGCCACGACTGCTCCACATCTGGCAGCGCAAACATTGCCCAGCTGGGCGTACGACAGTGCGACCAGCTTCCGGCAGCACTACCATCTCCGCGTGCACCATTTCAACTGTTATCCCAGACTCGGTACAGTAATTTGTGTTTTGTGTCTTGGATATTTTTCATCAACCCCCTCCCAAGATGTCTACCAAGAGGAAATTGTCTTTGTCTACGCTTCAGCCTGCCAAGAAGGAAAGAAAGGCCATCGATCTCGACACAAAAATGAAGGTAATTAAGCAGTACGAAGGAGGAAAGAAAGTGAATGTGATCGCACGTGATACGAAGTTATCACACTCGACTGTGTCGACGATTTTGAAAGATAAAGAAAGAATTCGTGAAGCTCTGAAAGGTTCTGCACCCATGCGATCAACAGTTACAACAAAGCAACAAAGTGGGCACATCCACGAAATGGAGAAATTGCTATATATTTGGATGGAAGATCAAATTCAAAAACGGCCAATAAAATGTTTTGTACATGTTTATATATTTTGATATGTTTTGCAATTGGGAAAATGTTTCCTATGGTATTTTTTACACCTGTATTCTGTATTTTTGTATGCACCCGTATTTCATAATTTTGTATGTTTTGCAAATATTAAACCAGTTGTACTGGTAATGCAGTGTTTTACTTAAACCTGACAAATGCAAAAATAAGAAACAAAATGCTATAGAGATGATAAAAATGGCATAAAATGAACAAAGAAAACTATGATATATAACAATAATGAAAGAAAATTATGATAAAATATGACTTAAAGATTTTTATAACGTCATTTCACAATACTGTACATATAGCCTACTCAACTTACGACCAAATCGTGTTACGACCGGTCTGTCAGAACCAATCGTGGTCGTAAGTAGAGTGCTAACTGTATATACATGTTTATATTTGTATTTACATTATATATTACAGTAATATGTATAACTCATCCAGTGCTTACTATGTGCCAGGCAAAAGTGTTTTATATAATCCTCATAATCAAAATAATAGCTACCACTAAGAGCTAGGAACAGTCATTGTGCTAAATATTGCAGCCCTATAATACAAGTGTTTTTTTCCTTATACTTTATCAGCACTTTGTGATGAGAAGAGTTGCTTAGAGATGTGGAAGGAATTGTTCAAAGGTCACAGATAATAACAACAGAATGCAGATTTGAACACAGATCTCCCTAATTCTAGAACTCACGCTCTTAGCTACCAAGCCCATTATATACCCCATAATGCCCCGTCGTGGTCTACCACACCGGGCCTTGTCAGAGTCATCAGCAGTGAAGCACAAGATGCTAAAATCAGATGTGGTATGCATGGGGACAGGAGCCATTCAAAGGCTGATTTCATCCCTGAGCAGCTGGACCTCCGTTCTGGTTGGCCAATCTCAGGAGCTGATGGATACAGGTTGGAACCAAGCCCAGGGGTCCTCCGGAAGAATCTAAAACAGGCAAGATAAAACATCTTCCAAACAGATGCTGCCTGATGACTTCTTCTTCAGGCATCAGCAAGGAGGAAACGCAGTTGCTCCCAACCAGGGGAAATTTTTCTCTCTGCCCATAGCAAGGGACATTTGGCAATATCTGGAGACTTTTTCAGTTGCCACAACTGTACATAGGCTGCTACTGACATCTAGTAGATATAGGCCAGAGATCCCACTAAACATCCTACAGTGCACAGCACAGCACAGTCCCTCACAATAAAGAATTATCTGGTCCAAAATGCCAGCGGTGCTACTGCTGAGAAGTCAAGCCCTGAAGTATTCCTGTGCTGGCTAGCAGATTTTTCTACGAGCCGTAGCATGAATCTTGTGCCCCTAACTCGCCAAGAAAGGAGCATTGCCTAGATTGTAGTCTGCAAAACGGGGTGCAGAAAGAAAACAGTGTGTCTTCCATTCATATCTATGCATCTTAATGTTCTTATTCCACCTGTATGTTTCATTACACTTACAAAGTAATAGTACAATAGTACATGTATACAATTTGCATATAAACAAATACACATTTATTGGAGGTATATGCTCAGAAAAGTTTACTGATAGGAGCACATAATCAGAGAACTTTGGAAATCATCAGACTAGAGAAAGGGCTGTTGATTTAGACTCAAGGAGATCTAGGATCGAATACCTAACATAGCTTCTAATTAACCTTGGTCTAACCATCTGTAAAATGGGAATAAGAACAGTCATCTCCCAAGGTTGCATGACAAAATCAAATTCAATTATGAACTAAACACCCAACAAATAGTAATTGCTCAATAAATGTTCATCACCTTCACCCTCTCCCCCTCCTCTTTGTCCTAGGTTTGAGGACTCTGAACAAGGTCAAAAATTCTTTGTCCTGAGTGTCATCATCTGCAATCTAATCATGAATGTTCCACCCACTTTACAAAGTTGTCATGAAAGATTACATCAGATCACTGATATTAAAGTGCTACCAAAATACAAAGGATTTATAAATATAAAGTTGTTTTCTTAAATTGAGATCATACCGCCGTTTATCAAGGTATTCCTGATCATTACTTCTTTGCCCAATTTGGAAACTCAAAGGTCAACATTCAAAAAGGAAGAGGGTTGATTCCAATAAATAACGTGTGGCTTTTCTTTTCTGCTTACCCTATTTCACCATCTTAGCTGAGAAAGTACTTAAATATTGCAAAATCAGGACTTTCAGCAGCGATATATCCAATTAATCAGCATAGCATTTTGTTATTTTTTTCCCTAGAGGGAATTGATTCACAGGCTGTGAAAACACGTTGCATCACAGACTGACCACGCAGAGAGCTACAGACACTGTGCACCTCCTGGACTGTGCTGACGTCAAATCTGCAAGGGCATGTGGTCCCGTGCACGCCCAGCTCAGCACAATTCTCCCACCCACTTATGGTCTGGGATTCATGCTTCATCATCTACAATTCCAAGTGTGTATTTTTAAACTTTTGAAAATGAAGTGGGTTCATGCAAGCACTCTCCAGAAAGGTCAAAAGCAGGCGGGAGCCATGGCGCCTTCGTAGGAGGGCCCTGCGCCCCTGGAACTTCTCTCAGTGGGAGCCTGAGAGATGCAGGGAGCTCAACCCCAACCTCGATTTCTTTGGCATTTTCTGACTCTCTCCCCTCACTCTCCTTAATAGAGTTAATAACAATAATAGCTCACCACTTCAGCACTTCAGATTTTGTAAAACTGTAATGAATATTATCTCCTTGATTCTTTGAATTGCAGTTGTTTACTTACTTACTTATATCAACTGCTCTAGACGTTGAACTTCTTAAGGGTACAGGCAGCAACTTTTTCATGTCTTGTTATTCCCAGTGCCTCCCTAGCACATGCACAGCTCACAGTAGGTGCTCACTACTCATTCCTTAGACTCATGACCAGACAAGTAAATATTACCATCCTCTTCTAAACATTGAGGAGCCTGAAATTCGAAGATCTGTGCCCAACATAAGCATTTATATGTTACAAAGACAGTTCTGAACTCGTCTTCTCATCTCAATTTCACCAGAGACGTCAATATACAAGGTAATTCTTACCTAAATGAGGTAAACAGAAAGAAAGCTGAATGTCACCCCGGAGTCCAGCAATGCAAGAGCTGCCAGGATACAGAAGGAGACACAAATAGAACCAGCAAATTCAGTAACCCCAGTTCCCTTCTCCTGTGCCCCAAACTTCATCCTAGATAGACAGATGTATCTGCCCCATGGGCACGCATGGCTACCATATCTAAGAAAAGGGAAGTTGGACCCTGAACTTCACCTTGATTCAGAGTCTGATACCATGTTAGTCAGATCTCAAGATCTGGAGTGAGACAGACTGGGATGGAATCCAGGCTCAGCCACTTATAAACGTAGGTCCCTTGAGCAAGTTGCTTAGCCATTCTGTCCCTCCATCTCCTCGTCTGTAAAATAGGGAAATTAACACAGCTTACTTCATAGAGCAGTTGTAAAGATTAAATGAGTTCATACATTTTTTAAATGAGCCAAACAATAATAAGTATATGGCTGTAGTGTACTAACAAATATTAGCTATAATTTTTCTTGCATGGGTGTATTCTACCTCCACGATGCTATTTCCTACTGTTTCCTCACCTAAGCCAGCCAATGTCTTATCATCATTCTCTGGGTTATTCCAAAGGCTTCCTAATTAGATTGCTCATCTACTGGCCCCAACACATCTTTCTATGCCCTTCTACAACTTCATCTGATGATGAGACTCATTTGACTGAACACTCATGGCTTCCCCACAGCCATCCAAACTCTTTCAGATCATTATCAAGACGGTTCTTGATCTAAGTCCAACTTCTCACTCAAACCACATCTCCCATGTCTTTCCCAGACTCTACTTTGATATTTGAGCACAACCCACATAAAATCAAAGATATTTATTGTTTACCTATCCTGCAGCTTTGATATCTGCACATCCTATAAAAACATTGTAGGTACTGAAAGAAATGTTCATGAACTAACTTCAAACCATAACTGACAATTGAATGACATCATAGTTAAAAGCCTGGGCTTTGATAACAGGCATATTAAATTTTCAACATCAACTCTGACATGTATTAGCTGTGTGACCTGGAACAAGTTACTTAACCTCTCTGAGTCTCTAGCTGCATGTTCTCATTTGTAAAATGCACATTATTGTCTATTTTCCAAAGTGTCATGAGAATTAAATGGAATAATATATTCAAAGTATTTATAACAATGCCTGGTGCCTGGTATACTCTTAAAAATGGCAGCTAAAACTAAAAGCCTCTAGTGTACATCAACAGTAAAGAGACTTACGGTGATAATTGGGCAACTTGTTGGGGATCCTGGAGCCAACTTGCATATCAAAATAAGCCCCCTAATGTGTAAGCCCTCAGCGAGAACCACAAGGCCTGCTTCTAGAAAAGCCGGCAAGCATCTGCTTTAAGACAGCTTTAAATAAGCACTAAGCACTCGGCAGCCCACCCGTATTCTCCTAGCCCGTTCTTACCCAAAGAAAGCTGAGACAGCAATGGTTGTGTCCTTTCCTGCTTTCTTACCATAAGTAACTAGAGACATACGTAAGAGCATGGTCATTTCCAGGTTGACTATAAGATCTGCACATATCCCCTCCAGGACAGCAGTGACTGGAGACAAGAGCAGCTGAAGGGAGACATCTGACAGGACACAGTCAGCCTTGTTGGTGGATACCTACCAGCCTGACCTAGAGCAAAGACCCAACAGCAGTCGCCAAAGAGTCTTCATTTCATACTTACAATCTACTCTGGGTCATCCACAGGCACTACTCCATGGCCCCCCAGTCTTAGCTGGTCAAGGCACAAATGAATATTTTCCTTTGACTCTTACACGCTGTTGTGTGTTAACACTTACGTAACTCCAGCCTACTTCAGAAGAACAACTCCTGTTCAGATATAGCTGTCCAGACAGAAATCCCATAACATTATGGTCTTTTTCCTGGAGCTCGAAGCTGGTAAAAGTTTTCTTCTTATCAAGCAACCTATAATATAGACACTAACTAGAAAAGAGTACATATGTGTGTGTGCACACACGTACATGCATATGTGCAGACATGTGTGTGTGCATGCGTTTGTTTGTGTCTGTAACACTGAAGGAGAGAGAAAAAGGATAAGACTTATCTGCCTCCAAATATTCTTAATTGATTATCTAACATAGGATGTTAGCTCAGGTAATTTAGGAAATTGAAATTATATGTTTGTACAGAGATAATCTACACTTAAAAATATCTGGCGTGGTAGGAGGAACACTGATGAACAGTTTAAAAACTTGCGTCATGCAGGCTTAATATGGGGCTAATTCAGAATTACAGAGTTGGAGAGTTACGGTACTCAACATAAAATGAAGCAGTTCACTGAGCACTGTAGCGATCAAGAAAACACACATAAAAATTCCGATCAGAATGGAATGTGAGGCAAAAGCACAATTTCCTCCCAATCTGGAATATCAGCAGGATTTGCGCTTGTCGTTTGTGGTTTTCTGGGGTGGATGGTACATTACAGTGGAGCATCAGCACTAATGCTACATGGCAGCTCCTCAGAATACCATCTGCTTCCCCGGGAACTGTTAATATAGTTGTAATTATCTACTTCTAAGCACTTTATTGGGAATATCATTTGCAAATTAATCAACTACAGACCGGTAAAACAAATGACATGCTTCCCTGAAAACAAGAGCATTATTGCACATTCTTTTCCTAAGGATTAAGGGAAGCTGGAGTGAGTGAAGGGGTTTTACACATGCCTCAAAACTGTGCCCTGTGTATAAAAGTTGAGCAGAAAGAATAACTGCATAGGGTTTTCTAAAAAGGACTTGGGAAGATACTGGCAACAGGGATGAGGAGGAAGACATAAAAACCTAAGAGATGAGTAAAACTGTCATGTGAGAGACAAGAGGCAGATAGTGGGCTCCAACTGACAGCTCCACAATGGTGGAGACAAAGATTCCCAGAGTCCTCTGCACTTGCTCTCTTGACTAGAGTCTGCCACCTTCGGTCTTGCCCTCCAAATCTTCCACGCTGTCTGTGGCGTGTTGAAGGCCATCTCTCTCTGCTATAGGGCAAGAAGAAGGTGTTAAGGGAACGGGAGCACTGGAACGCTAATCCGTAATTCCCCTGCCATCACTGAAATGCTCACTCCCAAGAAGGTATGGATCTGTTAAGTAGAAAAACAGAGTAATGCCTAAGACCAAAAGGAGAAAAAGGCGAAAGATATACTTGGTAGAAATGGCACAGGAGAGTCAGGGTACCTGGTATTTATGCAAACACCATAAAGGGATGGTGTTTATACAAACACCATAAAAGGATGCTGCCTCATGCTGCTCATTGTAACCAACAAAATGGCTCTAAATCACGGGTCCTTAAGTCTGTGGCTTCCACCCAGAGGTCCAGCAGAAAAAAAGAATCATAATCACCATTACAGACAGCCCTAAGTGCACCTTCTGTTAGCAGCTAATCCAAGAGCCAAAAGACAAGGAAATGCCACCCTTGCTCTCCTCTGCAAAAGCTCTGCCTCCCTGCCTGGCTCTTGCCCGGAGGGAGAAGGACGCAGTCTCCTCAGGATATATCCAGCTATAACAAGTGGCTTTTCTGTGGTTTCACCAGCGTCTTGTTAGCCTATACTTCACACAGAAAAGGGAATCAGAGACGTACATGCAGAGAGAATGGGATTGTACACACTTGCGTGGGACATGGAGTATGTGTTATGTGATCAGCTTGGGAGACCCGAGGTGAACTTCACCAATTGAAATGATGGCTTCTTGGCCTCATTAAATTATGTTAAAAGAATTACTAAGACCTTTTCTGTGGGAGAAAGAAAAAAATATTTGGAATCAGACAATCCTGGTACTGAATCCTGCCTTTGCTAATAACCAGTTGCTTAATCACATTATGCTTGAGTTTACTTTTTTAATCAATGAGGTTTTGATCTCTTTTTAAAGGTCTTTACATGCAACTTTGAAATACTTATTACAGAGAGAAGTATGGTTCTCTTACCTCCTGTTGGTATAGAGAGAATGGTCAAAAAAATCTGTAGTGGGAAGATACCCACAATGAATTAATGCAACAAACATTTATTGAGCACTTACTATACTAAGCAGATTGGCTTGTCATACCCTGGGATATGGCTGTGAGAATATGCTCTCCTATAGAGAGGGCAAACCTTATGTCTCATTAGTTCTTATAGCTTGCTCCTACCCCAGATTAGAAAAAGTGAGATAAATAAATGTCCAAGGCATGGAGCTAGCTGGGTAGTATGACTCATTTGACATTTTTCCATCTGCTGTTTAAATGTGTGTGTAAACCTCCCAGGTAGGTATTTTCACCAAGTGTATTTGAGGCAGATATTACTTATCCAGCCTGATCAGACCTTCTCACTGTCTGGAACAACCTCACAACAAAGGCCCATCCATTTTGCAGCTAACTTTTTTTTTTATTTTTTTTTTTTTTGAGACAGAGTCTCTCCCTGTCACTCAGGCTGGAGTGCAATGGTGCCATCTTGGCTCACTTCATCTTTGCTCAACCTCCGTCTCCAGGTTGAAATGATCCCAGTGCCTCAGCCTCCAGCGTAGCTGGGATTACAGGTGCACACCACCACACCCAGTTAACTTTTGTATTTTTAGTAGAGATGGGGTTTCACCATGTGGGCCAGGCTGGTCTCAAACTCCTGGGCTCAAGTGATCCACCCACTTCAGCCTCCCAAAGTGCTGGGATTATAGGCATGAGCTCCCACACTTGAACCATTTTGCAGCTAACTTCTTAAAAGGTGGTGTATCACAGAGCTGACTTACTCAAAATCCGTTCTTCCTCAGGAGGAGATAATGAGGTTCCTTCATAGTTGAGAAAATCCACTAAGACTTACTTTGCCCTTCAGCTTTTGTTTTTGTTTTTGCTTTTGTTTTCCCGCTCCAAACTGTTGCTTCTATGAAACATAGCTTCCAAAAAAAAACCCTCTAGGGCCCTAGTCTCTTCCTTATTTAAATATTTGAGGAGGATTTAAAGGAACAGTTTCTAGAATATACAAACAAACCTTAATACCAAAAATCAGGTAGAAAGAAACTCTTACACAAGAGGAGATGAAGTTAGTAAACACCTCTTAGATTTTCTGATCAACCAAGATTCTGCCTGAAAAGGGAGTATTCATCAAGCCTCAAGACTAGTTTTGAAACAGTGACCTTAGATGCATTGTTTAAGCTCTCCGTGCCTTTGTCTTAAAATGAAACTAAGTAATATGCCTACCGCTGTTATAAAGATCCCACAAGAAAACACATTAAAAACACCTGACACATAGTAGGTCATCACTATGGTAGGTCTACCTCTCACTTAAGAAGTCTGGGGCAGCCTTCAGCAGACTCTGGAATGACAGTAACGTGTGAATACATGCATTCAAGGAGTTGAGGCAAGGAGAAACATACAATGTGAGCTAAGGACATGAAGAGTTTATTTGTCCCTTAGGTATTTTCTCCCAGCAATCTCAAACAGAACTTCAGCTAGCTTGTACCGCATTCATCTTCTGAAGAAACAATAGATCATGAAGCCGATTAAAGAATTGTAGCCCTGCTTCAACCACCTGAGATGTGAAGGCAGAATTAACAATGCGTTGAGCAATTGCAGGAATCTAATGTTCATTCTAGTCATATCGTCTTCTTAGACCATTCTATACCTTCATAGAAGTGAGCCCCAAAGACACTAGAATGTGGAGAGTTGGAGGTATCTAGTTAGAGGCTACTGCCATTGTTCGGGTGCAAGAACATGAAGGTATGGAGGGCATTGTATGGTGACCATGGGGAAAAGAAAAGGGGCCTGGTATAAGAGAACATGGAGGCTAGGCGTGAGGGCTCATGCCCGTAATCCCAGCCCCTTGGGAAGCCAAACTAGGCGGATCATCTGAGGTCAGGAGTTCAAGACCAGCCTATCAACATGGCAAAACCCCACCTCTACTAAAAATACAAAACTTAGCCAGGTGTGGTGCATGGACATATAGTCCCAGCTACCCAGGAGGCTGAGGCAGGAGAATCACTTGAACCCAGGAGGCAAGGTTGCAATGAGCCGAGATTGCACCATTGCACTCTGGCCTGGGCAACAGAGTGAAACTCCGTCTTAAAATAATAATAATAATGAAATAAAATAAAAAGAGAACATGGAAAGGCAGAACTACCAGAGTGTGGCAATTCAATTGAAATAGCCAGTGATTTTCCCCTCATTTTTGGCTAAAGTACATTCTTCTAATATTTTTACAAGAAATATGTAATATTTACACAAAAATCACAAAAGATTTTTAAGATTGTTAAAGTAAATGACATATTGTAAAAAAGAAAGGTACTTGTGATATTGTAAGGCTTTAATCTTGAGTGCTTGGGAGAGAATGCTAGTGGCATTCATACAAAGTTAGAAAATCAAGACAAACATGTTTTCCTGTGTGTGGATTGGGAAATGGTGATGAATTTACCCAGAGACCTGTGTAATCTAAAATATTGGTAAGGTTCAAAGACACACCTGGCATATAATAAGTGTTCAATAAATGCTGCTCAAAGGAATAAATGATATAGGGTATCTGCTCTGAGAATTAAGGAGCACCAGATAAAACAGCTAGACAAGAGGCTTACCAAGTCTGGTACACAAAAGATTAAATGGTAATGAAAGCGGCAGGAAAAGAGAGATTCCACAATGAGCTTGGAAAGCATGGACAAAATCATCCACACAAGTTCCTTCACATCTTGGAGGATACAGAGAAACTAGCAGGTGGATGAGGAAGTCGGCAAGGAAAGAAGGAAGTAGCTCTCATCAGCAACTGCCAGCAGGAATACAGGGCTGGTCCATGATGTGGATACCCCATGCAGACTAAAACTTTCTCATTTTTTCAAAAAGGCATTAAAATGTTGCTTAAACCTTTTTTTTTTTTTAAGATAGAGTCTTGCTCTGTTGCCCAGGCTGGAGTGCAATGGCAAAATCTCAGCTCACTTCAACCTCTGCCTCCTGGGTTCAAGTGCTTCTCCTGCCTCAGCTTCCCAAGTAGCTAGGATTTCAAGCACGTGCCACCACACCCAGCTAATTTTTGTATTTTTAGTAGAGACAGGGTTTCACCATGTTGGTCAGGCTGGTCTCAAACTCCTGACCCCGTGATCCGCCCGCCTCGACCTCCCAAAGTGCTGGGATTACAGCTGTGAGCCACTGCACCTGGCTTAAACGTTTATTTAGAAGAGTGGCTGAGAGTTTCAGATACAAAGGATGCAGAAAGGAATATTATTCAGTCTTTTCTAGAATGTTCCCAGCAACTCAGCTCTGGCCCAGACTTCCATAGCCTACTCAGCTAACCAGTTACCAGCATCCCTCCTCTTCAGGAGATGGTTTAGGAAACACCTATTATTGCTCAATGTGGCTCTTGAGATGATCGGTGCCTAAGCAGCAGTCATGGAGAAAATAATCACATTTAGTCTTTTCTCTGAGTAGAGTAATTCTATACTGCTCTTCTTTCATCTCTAGTGACATTTCCATGTCCCTTTGAGATTCATGCCCCAATGTCTTTGATTCTGCTTTGCCTGAGATGCACATTCATAAGGTCAGTCCTCTTCCAGTACAATCACCAAGGACAAGGTGGGGACCACATAAACTTCTTCAAATTAAAACAATTGTAGCCCTATTTGGGTGGAACAAGAAAGAGAAGCTTATTTTCCCCCTTAGGATTCCAAATTTTCAGCTGACTCTGAAGTAGTGGTGACAGAAAGGTAAGCACACAGGGTAACTGGTATCCAGCCAAACCTCTTGGAGTTGTTTTATGGCCCCACAACCCTTGGCAAAAGTGCCAGGGAGCCCGGTCTGCCCTTCTGCAAATGCCAGCACACCACCGGGGGTGATCACACCTGGGCCAGCAGTGTGCTTTGAACTCTTGTTATCTGGCAGCAGCCGTCCCTGAATCTCTCTCCAAGGCTGAGAACAGCTGTCAGATCAATGCCCGCAGGCTGGGATTGCTACATTCCCAGGCTGAGTCTCACAAATAGCAACCAGGTTATCTGCTCCGTCATACTGGGCTCTAGCTTGCCCTGAATTCTTCAGTGAAGGAGTCATTTTTCTGTCACTGCCTGCGTCACTGCCTCCACCCCATGGAAGCCATCATCAAGATAAGGCCTCAGGGGGTGGGTCATGCTCAGTTAGCAATCAATCAATCAAAGAGTTGTCTCCCTTATTCTCTTAACTCTAACCTATCTTCACTAAACACCTGCAGCCACTGGCTGGACTCCAGAGGTCCTTCCTCCCCTCCTCCAAACATAGATGCTTCTGGGACTAGTCATAAATGTGGGGATGGGGACGATGTTTGGATATTTGAAGATCAGTGCATGGTACCTCAGACCCGGTACTGGAGGCCATATAGACATGAGCCAACACAAAGGCCACTTCCACATTCTGAGCTCACACCTCCACCGGCCCATCCCTCCTGTTGAGAGGCCCCACGGTGGGGTTCTTCCTGCTGATAATTCCCAGCCACAGAGTTCCATCAGTAAGGAGAATAATTTCTCTCTTTTGACAATTTTTCTTTTGAGATGGATTCTTGCTCTGTCACCAGGCTGGAGTGCAGTGGCGCGATATCAGCTCACTCCAACCTCCGCCTAGTGGGTTCAAGCTATTCTCCTGCTTCAGCCTCCCGAGTAGCTGGGATTACAGATGCCCGCCACCACGCCCAGCACATTTTTTGTATTTTTTAGTAGAGAAGGGGTTTCACCATGTTGGCCAGGCTGGTCTCGAGCTCCCGGCCTCAGGTGATCCACCTGCCTCGGCCTCCCAGAGTGCTGGGATTACAGGTGCCTGCCACCACACCCGGCCTCTTTAGACAAATTTCAGACATAAAGTTTGAGGATTTCTCTCCTTAGAAATAAGTCAATTCGTTTTGAGGACTAATATCCATAATCTATAAGGAACTTAAATCGACAAGAAAAAGAAAACACCATTAAAAAGTGGAACAAAGGAGATAAACAGGCACTTCTCAAAAGAAGACATACAAGTGGCCAACAAATACATGAAAAAAATGCTCATTATCACTAATCATCAGAGAGATGCAAATCAAAACCTTATGAAACACCATCTCACACCAGTCAGAATGGCTATTATTAAAAAGTCAGAAAATAACAGATGTTGGCGAGGGTGCAGAGAAATGGGAATGCTTATACACTATTAGTGGGAATACAAATTACTTCAGACACTGTAGAAAGCAGCTTGTAGATTTCTCAAAGAGCTAAAAATAGAATTACCATTTGACCTAGCAATCCCATTACTGGGATATAGCTGAAAGAAAATAAATCTTTCTACCAAAAAGACACCTACACTCACATGTTTATTGCAGCACTATTCACAATAGCAAAGACATGAAATCAGCCCAGGTATCCATCAATGGTGGACTGGATAAAGAAATTGTGGTACATATCCACCATGGAATACCACATAGCAATAAAAAGGAATGAAATCATGTCCTTTGCGGTAACATGAATACAGCTGGGGTCCTTTATCCTCAGCAAATTAGTGCAGGAACAAAGAATGAAATACTGCATGTTCTCACTTGTAAGTGGGAGGTAAACATGGTGTGCATAAGGACAGAAAGATGGGAAGAATAAACACCAGAGATCCCAAAAGGGGAAAGGACAGGGACAAAGGTTGAAAAACTACCATTGGGTACTATGTTAACTTCTTGAGCCACCGGATCACTAGACACCCAAACCTTGGCATTACACAATATACCCATTTAACAAACCTGCACATGTACCTCCTGAATCTAAAAAAAGAAAAGAAAAAGAAATAGGTCCATTGTTTTACAATTCCTTTGCACAACTCTAAGAACTACTAAAAGTAATAGTAAATCCTACTCACCCACTCGCCCCATACAAAGATGGTGGGGAAAAAATGAAGCCGTCTCCAATACTCACAAAAGAAACTGTAACATTATTTTTTAAAATTTCTACAGACAAATCTTAACTCTTTCCATTTTTTAGATGAAATTTTTAGAAGAGAGGGAATAACAAAATTGAACAGCGAATGAGACTGGAAGTTACAGATTTAGGGAAAGGGAAACAAGAAAAAGATATAATGCTTCCTTTCAAAGAGTTCTAAGTTTGGACATTCCTTACTTTGTATTATATTTTATTACATATACATTAGTATTAGATACTTTATTGAACACTTACCAGGTGTCATGTACTGATACATTTTATAAGCATTAACTTGTTCATTTTATTTAATCTTTATAGAAAACCTAAGATGTACGACGGTGTTATCTTCATTTTATACCTGAGGAAATTAGACAACTTATATACAAGGTCACAGAGTGAGAGATGGCAGAACCTGGTTTTCATCTATGTCTTTTTGACTCTAAAACTTGTGCTCTTAATCATTCGACTGAATAACTCCCAAACAAAAATAAAATTTCATATAAATAAAATGTATTACTAATCTTTACCACCAAACATGGAGGAGATATTTGCATATGCATCACAGTACAGAGGAAATGTATAAAATGGTAAGTTTTGGCTGAGTGCAGTGACTCAGGCCTGTAATCCTAGCACTTTGGGAGGCCAAGGCAGGAGGATTCCAGGAGTTCAACATTGCCGTGAGCTATGATCATATCACTGTACTTCAGCCTGGATAACAGAGCAGACCCTCACTGAAAAAACTAAGTAAAATTTTTTAAAAAATTGATAAGGAATGGAATTGTTGTACTTAACTAGGTAAGATGATGTGATTTGTTCCTATAACAGTAAGACCTTTCTTTACCCAAAGTTCACCATTCGTTCCAGTAGGGAAATAAAAATGTTCTAGAAACATCCCAGATACTGCAGCATTTGGAATGTTAATTTTAGCAAGTCCCAGTGTTCGGAACATCTGCCTCACTGAGATACCCATTGATAACACGGGAGGAAGGTAAAGAGAACAAGAGAAGCATATAATTCAGGGACCATCTCCAAGGGCAAAAGATATCATCAGGATGTTTGACTCTGGACTGGAGTCAAAAAGCAGAGGAGGCTAAAAAATGTGCTTTCAGTTGTCAAGGGAATAAATCTCATCCTCCCATCCTAGAGGTGGAGAGTGAAGCTCATTAGCATAGAGTAGAAAGTCTCCAGGACTCTTCATCAACCTTCTGTCCACACTGCGGTGTGTTACGCTTGTAAGAGACAGTACCTTGAGGTAGTTAAGAAAATAGGCTCAAAGCCAGGCTACATCTCTTGATATCCCAGCTTTTTAACCCACTAAATACATTAACTTTTCTGTGTCTCAATTTCTTCATCTGCCAATGGAATGATAATAATACTTATCTCATAGAGTTATTGTGAAAATTTGATGAGCTACTGTATACAAAGTGATTGCAATTTTGTCCAGCAAATGGTCAATGCCACATACAAATGTCTGTTGCCATTGTTATAAAAATTTAAAGTGATTACATGGAATCCTTCCTTCCAGATTCTGTAAGCAGCATCAAACTTCCTAACAGAAATTCTTAAAAAGTCCAAGGTTATACTGTAGCACCTTCTTTTAAAGGTCCTTGGGAAATGGCAAAAGTCTAATTAGATTTGTTCTCAGAAACAAAAATTGATTTTCTTTTTCAATAATTCTATTAATTGAATCTCCTCCTTCACCTCAACCAAGGATTAGAACTATGAAGAACAAACTCCTTTCTTTGTCATCCAAATAAGATAGTCTTATACCACTTTGTCAATAGTAACACCTTTTACTGGCAGTTAGACACAATACTAAACTTCCTACTAATGTATCTTATGTCACCTCCCAAACAATAAAAGTAATGCAAATATAAACCATCTTCATATATAAAAATTAGCAAAAAAAAAAAAAAAAAAACTAAGCAAAAAATTATAATACCTAATGCTGGCAGAGTTGCAACTAAGCACATATACTCAAGCATACATTTTGGGTAACAGTGTAAAATGTTTTGACTCTTTTGGAAAATATCATGACAGTATGCTTTTAAAAATTATAAAATTAACCTCTATAAACATATATTATAAAACTATTCAAAAGATAAAAGCTACAGGCACAAAGACATTAGGGTTTTTGAAGTAAAAGTAAATTATGACATATACATATTATAAATTGCTTTATTTTCTCAATTTTATGGTACTTTTTTGGATTTTTTTTTTTTTTTTTTTTTTTGATACTGAGTCTTGTTCAGTGGCCCAGGCTGGAGTACAGTGACGTCATCTCAGCTAACTGCAACCTCCGCCACCACCCCCGTTCAAACAATTCTTGTGCCTTTGCCTACCAAATAGCTGGTATTACAGGTGCCCACAACCACACCTGGCTAATTTTTGTATTTTTAGTAGAGACAGGGTTTCACCATGTTGACCAGGCTAGTGTTGAACTCCTGACCTCAACTAATCTGCTCACCTCGGCCTCCCAAGGTGCTGAGATTACAGGCATGAGCCGCTGCGACCCAGTCCTTTTTTGGATAATTTTTAACATTTCTGAAGTTAGGCTATATCTTGTATTCAATGTATACATGCAAAGTGGTGAATTTCTTTTCTTCTTTGAAAAGCTGTTATGAAAGCAATGGTGCATCTTAAAATCAGTGGCATCTCATGATCAAGGAAATGCAACAGTATGCCATCATTAAAAATAGTAACTATGAAAGTTGTATAGAAACATGAAAATACAGATTACAACCACGTTAAATTTTATACAATTAAGGACTAAAGTAGAAAGGACAATACAGACAAGTGCAGTTTGATTTACAAGTAATATTTTTTCTCTTTCACTTAGAGTTCCACTAATGTTAGTAGATGTGTTAACAGTTTTCACTTTTTAAGAAAGAAATAAAGAAATAAATACGCCTTCTCAGACTCAATTCCCATGTATAAGATGGAAGTCAAAAGTCAGCTAAATGTCCTTATTGATTATAAAAACTCAATAGTTTAATTCTTTTTTTTGTTTTGTTTTTTTTTTTGAGACTGTGTCTCCTACTGTTGCCTGGGCTGGGGTGCAGTGGCATGATCTTGGCTCACTGCAACCTCCACCTCCTGGGTTCAAGTGATTCTCCTGCCTCAGCCTCCCGAACAGCTGTGATTACAGGCACCTGCCACCACGCCTAGCTAATTTTTGTTTTTTTTTTTTTTTTTTTTTTTTAGTAGAGACAGGGTTTCACTATGTTGGCCAGGCTGGTCTCAAACTCTTGACCTCATGATCCACCCACCTCGGCTTCCCAAAGTGCTGGGATTACAGGCATGAGCCACTGCACCCAGCCTCAAAAGTTTAATTCTTATCACCTTCTTCTGTTAGGTGGAGTAGGGGCATTGATGGAAAGGGGCAAGACAGTGTCATTACTGAGTGCAGCAGCCCTGTCTTCACACTCTGGGAGCTGCAGGGGATTGGAAGGAAGCCTCAACCTAAACAAATCCTTCAAATAGATTATGGAACCCATGCAGACTGCATACCTACTGCCACATTGGACCAAGGAGAACTGGGATCCATAGAAAGAAGGAGAATGAAGATAAGACATTAGGAATAAGACAGGTACTCAAAAATGGGAAAGGGGTCAGTAGGTTCCTGAGGAGATGGGAAAAAAAGAGAGCTCTGAAAGGAGAAAAAGTTAATGAGAAACAAAAGACAGAATGTACTAGAACATCCTCAAGGACATATCATACAGGTTTTGGGTAAAGGAATAAATAAGTGAAAGTGAAAGAATGACTTAGCAATGCCGAAATGCTAACACAATGCCTCGTCTGGTGTGTGTTCAATCATTTTTTCAAATACTTATTCATTCACTCATTCTGAAAATTTTCACTGAGCATCTGTTATACGACAGGCAATTGTCTAAACAAGGTAAAGAAAGCACTGAACTAAACAGACAACACTCCGTGCCCTCAAGAAGCTTACATTGTGGGGCAAATGGGGGCAAAGTGAAAGGAAAGGGGAGGGGAGGTGGAGATGACTGATCATAATAAGCAACTAAAGAAAGCAAATAAAACATTAGATCACGATGTGTGCTGGGGAGGAGAAGTGCAAGAGTTCAGGGAGATGAGAGTATCTGGGGGTAAGAGAGAAGCTTGCAGCTTTAAGTAGGGTGCTCAGGGAAGACCTCACTGAAAAGGTGATGTTTGTGAAAAGACTTGAGGACACTACAAGAGCAAGCCATACGGATATCTAAGGAAGGGGGTGAAAACAGCAAGTGCAAAGGCCCTGAGGTAGAAGCATGTTCAAAGATCAGCAAGGAGGCCAGTGTTAATGGAGCAGAGATGAGCACAGAGAGGGAGAGGCTGGGGCTTCAGAGACAACTTTAAGATCACGACTTTTACTCTGAGTGCATGGGGAGCCCCTGAAGGGTCTTGAGCAGAAGAAAGGAATGATGGAGCTAGTCTTAATAGAGACTGCTGCTGGGTTGAGAACAGTCCACAAGACAAAGGAAAGAATCAGTGAGGTCAGTTTGAAACCTATCTTAATAACCTAGCTAACAGGCTTGGACCAGAGTGATAATTAAAATACACTAAAAAATGAGCAGACTCTGGGGGATGTTTTGAAGCGGGATCCCATGAGATTTACAAATGGATTGCATACGGTATGTGCTAGAAAGAGTAGGGTCCATGGTGACCCCAAGGTCTTGGGGTCTGAACAAATGGAAAATGGAGTTTCCAGGGGCTGAGATGGGAAAGGCTGTGGGAGGAGTAGGTTTGGATGGAGAAAATCAAGAGTCGCCCTTGGGGACATCATAAGTTTGTGAAATGATTAGATGTTCAAGCAGAGTTGTCCTCTTGACTGGAGCTTAGGTGGAATGAATATCTTTACAAATGATCAAAGGACAGAAAAACGAGAAATTAAAACATGAGAATGAGACCAAATGAAAGAGTCAGATAGATAAAACAATAATACTAACAATAAAACAAAAGAGAGAGGAACAGAAAAGAGGAAACTGTCTGCAAAACGGGAAAGAATGAGAGGGAGGCAAGGTGAGAGCTGCTTCCAAGTGCTCACATTGTCAGGTAACCCTCCCATCCACCATTTCCCCTTTTGCCATTCTGCTAAACTAAGAACATGTGTCTGACTCTGCTGCTGCCTGACACTAAATACCAGCGACATGATGATTTCTTGTACGTTTCTCTTAAATGTGCTCACGTTTGTCTGAAATGTGTTCATTCCGGTCAGGCTGTAGGATCACAGGAAATTGGAAATCTGGTCACAGCTCAGAGGCATCCAGCCTTCTGCATCATACACTGCTGACCCAGTCTGCATCCTCTTTAAGAGCTGCTTGCTGTGGAATAAGAATTGTTCTCAGGTCTTTCCTCTGCACTCCTGACTTAGGCAGGCTGGGGAAATGCTGTTCACCATTAATAAGGAGGATTAGGGAGACATGAACAGAGGGAAGGCAGACGATGAGGTGGGGAATTCCCCAGTCAGCAGCTTTCTCTGCTCTTGCCTGAAGTTAGGTAGCAAGCCTGATTTAAAGCAAAGAATTAGCTCCTCTGGAATAATCCCAGGAAAGCCATCTCACAGCCTTTCCTTTTGGGTTTATTTCCTTGGTTCTGCATTTCCACAGCAAAGCTGGAGGACCTAAGGTAACCCAAAAGTCCTGGAGCTTACCTAACTACTTACTGGCTGTATCACCTTGGGCAAGTCACACAACCTGTCAGCGCTGGGCTGTCTCATTTGGAAAAATGAAGATAATTAGCAGCTGCCTTCCAGAAGGCAGGATGCCCAGCCAGATGATCTGGCTCAGCCCCTTCCCACTCTGATCATGTGATGTTTATAGACAGTGAAATGCACAGGGCAGGAGTTAAGAGATGTGAGCAGGAAACAGATGAGCTGGGTCATCTCACACTCTCTCCCAGTGGAACTTCTTATGGGATCTTTAGCCAAAAGAGAAAACCCCTATCTTGGCTCTCTGTTCTGTGCAGAGTAGTGGAACATGAAACAATAAGGAAAACCAAATACTTCGCATTCAGTCAAAGCTGGGTTTGAATTCTTGGTTCCAACACTTCTTAAAACATAACATTGGCAAATGACTTCCATTCTCTATGTCTTAGGGAACTCATCTGTAAAATGAATACAGAGTAACACAAAGAAATCCAGCTTGCTAAGAATATTAAATAAGATGGTGTCAACAGAAAGCAGATGGACAGAAATTAAATAAACAAATAACTAAGTAAATAAAGATAATAAAGTTAAAATGCTTAGTTTATCAGTAGTAGTACAGACATAAAAACAGAAATCATTCTAGGTATTTCAGACAAGAGGTACTTAATAGAGAGGATTGTTTACGCAGGTGATGGACATGCACCCAGCATCCCCTCGCCTCCAACCTCAGCTCAGGCTCTGGAAATCCAAACTCCAGCCTAGGCCTAGGATTCCAGCATCCTCATTACTTGTGAGAGAAAATCAGACATTAATGACAAATCTGAAGGCAGACTGAAGAGAGGAGAGCACTGGGCTCTGGAACTGCTGGGACACAAAATGGTGATGAGAGGCAAAAAATAACTTACAGAATTGCCTAGTGCTTGTGAGAAACACCTTTTTCCTAATCTTGGTTTCCACAGGGGAAAGATTTCCCTGAAAAACAGCTGTCTTTTCCCATTCCATTAGAGTGGGGGAATGGAGTGATTCATTTGTCTGAATTTGGGAAGAACAACTGAACCTGCATAGCTCAGCTCAGCTCCATCCTCATCTCAGGCACCAGCTACTCTCAGGCAGCTGGCATTCCCGGTAATTTCAGTGAGCACCAGTGGGATGGGGGAACATCCTGCAATGACTGGATAGATAAAGTGATCTAATCCTTGGTTATAGTGATGGGCCATTTGCTTCTCATGGGGAGAGCTAGAATCACCTCCCATAGAAATAAAGATGAGCCATTTTGGCTGCCATTTTGACTCTCTTATTTCCCAATTTGTTCAAAGCCCAGGTAGGCATATAATACTACACAGCCATAAAAAAGGAAGAAATCGTGTTCTTTGCAGCAACATGGATGCAGCTGGAGGCCACTGATTTAAGCAAATTAATACATGAACAGAAACCCAAATACCAGACCTTCTCACCTATAAGTGGGAGCTAAACACTGAGTCCTCATGGACATAAAGGTGGCAACAATGGACACTGGAGACTATTAGGGTGGGGAGGGTGGAAGAGAGGCCAGGGTTGAAAACTAACTATTGGGTAGTATGCTCAGTACCTGGGTGACAAGATTGTGTATATCCCAAACCTCATCATCAAGCAATATTCCCAGGTAACAAACAGGCTCATGTACCCTCTGAATCTAAAATAAAAGTCAGGGGAAAAAAACTCAGGTAGGGAATAAAGGTAAGACCCCCTTAGAAGCTCCCAAAAATGAGGATTAGACATGGTCTTTGATCTAAAGCTGCCTAACTATACCCATTACAATTAGTAAGAATTATCATGAACCAATTAAGGCTGTAAATTGATCTTGTTATCAAAACTCAATGTTTATCAGCCAAACCCCATCCTTTTGTTTTCCAGTGGATTTACCTTCCTCCTCCAGTTGTTGTCAGGTCACTGGGAAAATCTGTTTAACAGGCAGACATGCAGGCTCCAACCGCTGGGGTTCTGAGTCAGTCACCATCTCTTTTACAGACACCCCAAGTGATTGCCATACTTTGGGACGTAAGGTTTATCACTAGTGATTCTTAACCTTGGCTGCACATTGGAATAACCTGGAAAGCTCTAAAAACTACTGAGGACTGGGCCCCACTTCCAAAAATTCAGATTTAATTGATTATGCATGAAGCTTGGGTATCTGGACTTTTTCAAAGTTCTCCAGGTAATTCTACTGGTCAGCCTGGGTGAGACCCACTGGTATATCCTCTCAAAAGAAATCATTCTTTAAAAGATTTGTTGGCCAGGCACAGTGGCTCATGCCTGTAATCCCAACACTTTGGGAGGCCAAGGCAAGTGGATCACTTGAGGTTGGAAGTTCAAGACCAGCCTGACCAATATGGTGAAACCCTGTCTCTACTAAAAATAATAATAATAATAAAAAAATAAAAATAAATAAATAAATAAAAATTGAAAATTAGCCCGGCATGGTATTACATGCCTGTAATCCCAGCTACTTGGGATACTGAGACAAGAGAATCACTTGAACCCAAGAGGCGAAGATTGCAGTGAGCCGAGATGGCGCCATTGCTCTCTAGCATGGGCAACAAGAGTGAAACTCCATCTCAAAAAAAAAAAAAAAAAAGATTTGTTGATGGCAGGGAAAGCTTTCCGTTCATTGGATGCCTCCTGGTCTCTGGAGTTCCTATTTCTCTATAAAGGACAACATGGTAGCTGAAGGCATTTTTGGAAATGCAGGCCAAAATCCCAAAATCCCACTGACAGCATCAAAACTCATTACCGTTCTATGGCCGCCCAGCTCCTCATTCCACCCTACTCCATTGTGGTTCTAACCCGCTTTCAAATGAAGTGCAATTTACATCTCTTTAACTAGACTGGTGTTATTACCATTGCAATCCTATTGATTGCAGCGCTGCTCTTAGCAACTAGCTCCAATTTGATCATCCTTAGTCATTCTTGCATAACTACATGTGTATAAACAAGCCCTGGTATTTAGCTAGCACATGTTTTGGGATGAGAAGGATCATCTTTAAATCACTAACCTGCTTGTGAAATGAACACAAAACAGTCAAAGCCCCCCACTTCAGGGATTCTTAATCCTCTAGATTTTCCTTCTGAGGAAGGCATGAGTAGGGCAAAGATCTGAGGTCAGGTTTTATAGGAGTCAGTTTCCATCTTGTATGGATGCTTCATTTTAAAGGGAAGGGAAGAGAGCACAAGAGATGCAGTTGATTCACCTGAACGTTTCACTCGTTCCTGGAGGGGCAGTAAACACAGCCTACTCTTCCTGAATCCAAACCTGGTACGCTGGAAACCACCCCATAAAAGCACCTTTATTTGTCCTGATTATGGTCTTTAATGTAAACCCTGAGGACAGCAAAAGGAAGACATCTGGGAACAGGAGACTGCGTTCCAGGAGTGGAACGTCTATGAGCAATGTGGAGAGAAAATGAAGTGAGGCAGAGGTTAGGAAGGATCTAGAAGTGGAAGACAGCAAACAGGGTTCCTTGTACCTTGTTATCTTGAGACAGAAGTGACTAGGCATGATAAAGGTAACTGCCAACTATACATGTCAAATATGTTGGCTCAGTAGTGATTTCAAAGGATGATGTAGAAAATGGCAGCTGGGAGTTGTTGACCAAGGGGCTGTACCTCTCTGGGAAGAAGCAGGGAAACAGACAGATCACAGAATTTATTTTTAAAAAAAAGTAGCAAAGGTTGTATTGTTTGATCAGGAATGGCATCACTACAACTTTATAATCTGAGGGCTCTCATTGGGTATGGTAAAAGAGGAACAGAGGAAAATAGAGAATGATCCAAACCAAGTAACAGGAAAAAAGGGATCAGCAATGCTTCCAAGAGAAAAATCAAAGTCTATTGCCCAAAACCCCAGGTCTTTTTTTTTTTTAGAAAAAGAAAGAAAAAAAGAGAAAGAAAAAAAAAGAATGAAAGAGAGAAAGAAAAAAAAAAGAATGAAAGAGAGAAAGAAAAAGGAAGAGAAAGAGGGAGAGAGAATGGGAGTCTTTTTTTTCTTTAATTTTACTTTAAGTTCTGGGGTACATGTGCAGATCTTGCAGGAGTGTTACATAGGTATACACATGCCATGGTGGTTTGCTGCTCCATCTCCCTGTCACCTACATTAGGTATTTCTCCTAACGTTATCCCTCCCTAATCCCCCCACCTCTTCTATGCCTCCCCTAGCCCCCTACCCCCCAACAGACCCAAACCCCAGTGTATGATGTTCCCCTCCCTGTGTCCATGTGTTCTCATTGTTCAACACCCACTTATGAGTGAGAACATGCGGTGTTTGGTTTCCTGCTCTTGTGTCAGTTTCCTGCATCTACAACCATCTGATCTTTGACAAACCAGACAAAAACAAGCAATGGGGAAAGGATTCCCTGTTTAATAAATGGTGTTGGGAAAACTGGCTAGCCATGTGCAGAAAGCTGAAACTGGACTCCTTCCTTACACCTTATACAAAAATTAACTCCAGATGGATGAAAGATTTAAACATAAGACCTAACACCGTAAAAACCCTGGAAGAAAACCTAGGCAACACCATTCAGGACATAGGCATAGGCAAGGACTTCATGACTAAAACCCCAGGTCTTTATGATTCAGTCCCTGCCTACCTCCCCAGTCTCATGTTCTGATACCCACAGCCCAAGTCCTCTCTACAGCTATGGACTATACTGCTGAAATGAGGCAGAAGAAACAGGGTGGTTGGGACCAGGAATCTCTGGGTTGAAAACCTTAGCTCTGGGCTCAATCATGCACTCATTTTGTGACAACAGGGCAACTACTTTAAAATCCCAGACCATTCGGAGCCCGAAGAAATTCAGTGTTTCCAGCAGATGCAAGGCACTCTCCATTCCGGTCCAGTCAGTCTCTCTCCCAAGCGTCCCCAGTACAGAAAATTTGCCTCAAGACCCAGAGTGACTCATCCCAAACGGCCCAAGCCCAGAAATCTTAGGAGATCGAGTTTGTGTTTTGGGACTTTACCCAGGCAACAAAGGTTTTCGGAAGGGCAATTATAATCCTCCCCAAATTAGCTGCCCAGCTGCAGTTTGTAGAGGAGGCCTAGTATCTATCAGAAACATCCACTCGGGAAGAAACTGTATTTCCATAAGGAAACACGAAGAATGGGGGTGCCATGAACCATTACTTGGATACTTGGGATACGTGCTTTTGTTATCCCCCTTTTATGCCAACTCAAAATCCAGTCCTTTTCTTGTCAAATATAATAGTGCCAGAGCGAAACGGACAAGACATACAATAAAGTTGAGGTAGAGAAACACAAAGACCTGGATTGTAATCTATTTATTTTCCAGGGGAAAAAAAGTAACAACTATTCTAGCTAAGAAAATAGCCCGGTATTTGGTCATTGTTTTTTCCCGTTTTCCCTTCAATTTAAGAGAAAAACTTTTCAAATTCACACAAAATGGAACACACTGTCTACTTTTCTGTGGCCGTCTTCAAACACATAACCTTTCAGGTCACCATGAAACACTTTTTTTGAAATATGTCTCAATCTGTCTTTCAGTGTGACAATGAAATTACCAGGCAGCTCGGCATGTGACATGACTGAATTAGGCAGCTATCATGATCAGACTCTGTTCTTTACTTCCTGAGAGAGGGGCAGAAAAGATTGAAAAAAAAAAAAAATCCTGGAATGGAATCAGGATTCTTTGTACGAGGGAAGTGGCCCCGTGAAATCACATCGTTCCCTTCTTCGAGACATCTCAAGTCAGTTTAACTAGTGATGCAGAGCCAGGGTTGCTTAAACTCCTCTCTCACCACTTTGCCAGCCTCCAATTTGTGACTCTGTTAGCTCCATATACCTGTCCAACTCCCTTTGGACTGGCAGGGGACACCTCTGAGTGCCTGCAGACTAATGTTATATAGAAGCACTTGACCTTTTTAAGAAACACTGATCAAATTTGTCTTGTATATTTCACTATATCACGGGAACAATTGTAAATGGCATATAAAAATTCAACAGCTGCTGGGATCAATAAGCTGCCCACCTAATAATACAGGGATGTACAATACATAAATATACTATTTTTAATTTGTAAAGACATGCTACTACTGTCTTAGTCGAGTCAGTTTCATTCTTAGGCTAGTGCAGGGAACCTAGCTTTCAGCCTGGCCTGATTAGAAGATGCCCACAGGATCAAACAAAATCTTCACCACAAGCACCATTTTTTGACTTAGGGCATTATCCTAGAAGGATTATGTTAAAATTATGTAAAATTCTATATAGAAGTAATATTTTGGCTAATTAGCAGCTTCTAACATATCTGCATGGATATGTTTATTGATTTTGCTGGCAGAAAGCAAACCCTGAAGGAAAGGGTTCAAAGGCAGATAAGTGTGATGAGGAGATGGTGGAGGGAAATCTAGGGCAAGCAGGAGTCAACTAAGAGTGTCCACACAAGCAGCCCAAGGCTGCAGAGGGGCCCAGGGACCACAGAGACCCAGCACTGCCTGCCCTGGGCCCCCTTTCTTCTTAAGGAAAGGCCAGGAACAATGTGTCTCCAAAGTGTCTTTGGCATTTGTAAGAACAACGCTTCACTTAGAAACACATGCAAATAAAATGAGATTTGAGAATTTCCTCTGCAATTTAAAACAAAGAAATACAAATATTTTAACAAATCACCCAATAGGCAAGCAAATATGATGTGATATAATGTGATATGTTGGCCTGTTCATGTATCATACATAAGCCTTTCAAAATACACATTGTAATATAAAGATCTCTCTCTCTCTCTGTCTCTCTCTCTCTCTTCTTCTCCCTCTCCCTCTATCAAATGGATTTGGAAGAAACTAAGACACTGTCCCATTGAAATGGCAGTCAAACACCAAAGAAATGTCAGAGAAAAAGCTTGAATAGAGAACACTGTTCACATACCAGACTCAAGGGGCTCTAGTAGCTGATGACTTCCTCATTTACCTGCACTGAGAGGACGCACACCACACACACACACACACACACACACACACACACACATACACCCCGTTTAGCAAATACTCCCATTTGAAAACCATCCAAATGTTTCTCTTCCTCTCTAGAACGGAGCTACCTCACTGTCAATGAGATTTTCTATAAATGTGCTTCAATGGTCACACAGGTTAAAAAAAAAAAAATTAATAGCCTAAGAAGCTAGGGCTAAAGACCAAAAAGTTAAAACGCTTACAAGGCAAATAATTTGAAGAGGCAGGATAAAATCAAAAACAGAATTTAAATGGTCCCAGCCTAAGAATTTATAAAAGACCAAGTCCTGACCTATGACAGAGAGGAGAACTTTATTGGGCACGTAATTCAGAAAGGCAGGAAAAGCTGATACACAGAACACAATGAATGTCAGGTTCAGGATTTAAATCTCAGTCTGACAGGGTCGGGAAAACCAATACAATAATGCCAGGGAGGAGAGACGTGCTGTGCAAATCCAGTGCAGTTTAGAACTTTGACTGCATAATTAGCCCGTGTTGTAATTAAGAATCTAGAGGGCCTGTTGAAATGAGAGCACAACGGGCAGATTTGGATTCTGCTGCATCGAACCAGAATACTTAACACAGCAAGAGTTTTCCCTGATTTTGGCTGGACGCTTTGGTAGCTGACAGCCAGAGAGGCTTCTAAAGATCTTCACACTACCTGTTTATAACAGACGTGACTGACAGAAGGGAAATATTTTAAAAGTCCTTAGATGGTGTCTGCATCTTTAGGTTTTCTATTTAGCTTCAGGAAAAAAATACTTTTTTTGGTTATAGTTTCACTATCTGATCATAGAAAACTGAATTCATTACAGGCATGAGGTCAATGCTGTGTTGATCTCTAAGCCAATGATAAACTGGCATTACAGGCTTGTTTTATTTATAGAGAACGATGATATCAAATTAGATGGGAAGGAAGAGAGGGAAGAATTTAGTTCCAATTAGAATAAGTGTCTTTGGAAGGCATCTACTACCAGTTTTCTAAAAATATAAGACAATGTCATGGGTTCTATCTTCGTCTTTTAAAAAAAATCAGAGGAAACAAGTAAGACATTTACACACTACTGTGGTTATGAGCTAATTCAAAGGACCCACCTTCGCCTAAGAGTAAAGTAACCTGGGAAAGTAATGCACCCTGTTAATTTCCACTGCCCTTTCCCATAATCCAATAAAGAAACCCCAGTAGTCACTGCCTCCACTCATCATATAATTGGGAAAAATGAAATAAAGTAAGATACACTTTTCTTTTCTGTTCTGTTCTTTCTTTTTAGGATAGTCCTCTAATACAAGTATTTGCAACATGAAAATAAAACCACACTCTAGAGGAATAATAATGGAGACACGTTAGCCTCTGCAAGAGCTCCACACCACAAATTTTTGGCTCTTGGCACTTGTGAAATACTCATTTTGGGAATATTGTTTAAGGCAAGAGAAGAGGACACCAATTATCTTATTTTAGCAATGATACATCAAGAAAAAACTCCACTGGCTACTTAACAACCACCAAGGTACTCAGAATCTAAAGAAAAAAATGTTAGAGAAGCATCCATTTACGGATTCAGAATCTTAAATCCTAGGTGGGTGGTGACTTTAAGGAACTGACATTTATAAGAATCAAGAAAGGAAACCCTCAGTAAAAAATGTGGTGAGCAGAAGCTCTTGGGCCCTTAATATAGTTTATCTTTCACATAAAGGTACCTTGAAAACCTTTACGCAAGTCCTTTATGAGGGAATAATTTCTGAGCTGGGGCAGACAATGGTCTTTCAAATCCATTCTCAGTTTAGAAAGCATTTGTAAGGAGGATTTTTTTTTCCCGGCCACCACATGAGAAGTGTGTGATGCCCTTGGAAATCTCTGTAATTAACAATAAGCCTCTTTCACAATTGAAAGTGGACCCTCATGCCCTAAAGTAGCACTGGTGTTTCTATTTCTGACCTACACCCTTCATTTTATGCAATGTCTTTGTAAAAACCAAGGGCAAGAACAACCTGGAGAGAAATTTTCAAATTTTGGATCGGAGCCACCAAATCAATAATGGCGGAACAAAATGAATTATCAACCTCCACTGCTTCAATCACAGGGAAAGGCAAGGAGTTAGCCAAAAGAGAAACTGCGGTCAATGTTAAGAAACAGAATGAATTGACTTTGAGGTAGGCTTATATCTAATTAAATGAGACTGGGGGCAAAGGTAAGGTAGACTCATCGCAGTTGATAAGGAAGTGATCAGAGGAGGTGACTCAGCTCAACCGAACTGCCTTTCCCAAGCAGAAAAGGAGAGCAGAAAGTGCTACGGGGTGTGGGACCCACAGTGGAGAAACTGCAGGTTTTGCAGAGGTGTGGTTTTCCCTCATCCTGTAACTATATGGATCAACAATTTCAAACTCCCACCACGAGCAATTAAGTTACCATCAATATGTGTGAACCTAAAGGAATAAAATCCTTGCTGTGGGAAGGCATATCAACTAAATGAAAGAGGAAAATGAAGCTTGTATGTTATGCCTACTAATGGTTTCTTACTCGTGAGCAAACGGTTTTGAAGCTTTTGCCATGTATCCAGAAGCTTTATCGTGAGAGTTCCCAGACTTTTGGGTCATACTATCAGCAGTCACCCATCTGATGCTGGGTGAGTCTTCGGGAGGAGTGTGCAAGCTGTATCTAAAGACAGAAACACTGCTGGTGACCTCTTCATGAATTCTCTTGTGGGCTTAGCACTAAGATAGTCATGAAACGGGACTCAGTCTGAAATCTATGTCATCACCAATAATACCCTCCTTTTTCTTGAAGACAGAGGACTTCCAAGGTGCAGTACCTTAAGAAGTGCATGGAAATGCCGTGTGTGAGGCTCAACGAGGCATCTGCTTTTAGTCTAGAGATCTTTGCAAGCACCAAGAGTTGGGGCAGAAAAATGAAACCTCATCTCTCCCACTGCACTTGCCATGCCAACATCAACCTCTGGTTACACCTGTACCCTGCACTAGAGAAAACTGCACTAAACTTCCATGGCAGACAGTCCGATCAAATCAGCAGCACTTTTCTGCTGTGCCCTGAGCCTTTCAAACACATACTCATATTTCCTGCCCCATCTGCAAACACAAAGTGTTCTTTAAATGTGTACAAATGGCACCCAGTGTTTTTGAAACACTCTTAAATAAGCCCAGGATGACTCACCATTTTTCTGGTCTTGTATGGCTAATTATATGTTCAAAAATCCCTTTAAAAGTCACAAAAATCTATCTCTATACTTTCAATGCGTTTAAAAGGCAAAAGGGTTAGACATGAAGGAGCGGGACTGGCAAGGCCAATAAAAAATTAACATGAGCACTGAAAACAGTCTTTGGCCCTTTTATGAGCTAAATTCACAAGAGTTGTACATGCGCTTATCAGGAAATTATAGATCTTATTATTGGGGAATTGGGTGGCAGGTACCAAAAACATTTAAATTCACTCCATTTCCAATTCATGAAGCCCATTGTAGCTTGGTACTACGGTTTTATTAGATTTGTACATTTAGCCAGGAACCTATTATTATAATAAAATACAAAATATAATTATTGTTTTCTTGCAGTGAGAATCTCAGCGTTATCTAACATTGTATTGTTTCCCCATCAAAAGAAATTCCAATATTGGATTTTTTTTTTTTTTTTTTTAGATTTTTAAAGAAATGTTGCTTCCTCTGTCTACTTTCCATAAGAGTTCTTGCTTTATGCTGCTCGACGGGGAGAGAAAGAAAAAAGAAATTGAGATGGAGGCCATAAGTCACAGCAGTTTTCCTTTAATTACAGTATTGTACTTATATTTCTCATATTTTCTGCTGTTATCTCTGCCCAGTCAAATCTCCATTCCTTATTCAGTGCTCATTAATTGAGATGGTGTTTGGGGAAAGCTGATATATAGATATGAGTTTCATATGGCCAAGTGCTCACCTACTATTACACACCAAATGGAGTTCAATACCCGTAATGGCCAATTTAGCTACTTGTCATATGATACCCAGTCCTTCATCCATCCCCTACCGATGCTCTGACAATTCCTCTTTTCTCCTCTCTCTCTGCCCACTTCATGTTATTATTTTCTCTCTTCAACAGAGAATGAAAATGTTTTAGAAACACTGAGGGGGGCCATATTATCCGTAAGACACTGCAAAACTATGCTAGGGGCAATAACTTTACAGTTGGAAGGGGCCTTATAGATCACGCCTTCCAGCCTGTCATTTTTCAAATGAAGATAGGGTGACTCAGGAAGATCACACTGCCTTAGTGGCAGACGTCAGGACCTGCCACCCACTTCGGAAGCCATCATTGAGCCGGGATGATGTGCCAGCACTCAGCCAATGGCATCATCATCCATAATCCTCAAGATGTCATGAGGTAGGTGCTAATATAGCTTCCACTTGGATGAGGAAATGGATGCACAGAGAGGTTAGGTAACTTGATGAAAGTCACACAGATAATTAGTGGCAGCGTCAAGTTTCAGCCCAAATTACAGAGCCTACTGTGTGTGGTTAGAGGTGAGGCTCTGTAACTTGGGCTCAGAACTTGATTCTGCCAAGTTTTGTAATTTACCTAATCACAGAGCTTCATCTCTAATCACAATACACAATATCATCTTCTCAGTACTAGCATGAGCTGCCTTTATACTTAGTTATTATCTATCCACACACGTAAACACGTGGCTAATGATGCTATTTTACAATAAATAAAATAAAGCATAGACTTTGGTGGGTTTGACTCCTGGCCCTGTATCTGATTAGCTAGGGAACTTGCATCGTGGCCATTAACCTCTTAGAGTATTTTTATCTGCCAAAAAGAGACAATAACAGTACCCACTCATGGAGTTATGACGAAAGTCAAATGAGATCACTCAGCCTTCTCTGTATCAGGTACTGACACCCCATGTTAAAGTCCTGGACACACAGCATCCATTAAATTAACCCACTGGTCTCAACAGCATTGCAGCATTCCAGTATGTGAAATGTACGATGCTCTACAAACGTTTAGTCATTGGAGTGATCAAAGGCACAAGAAGGCTTCTCAAGAACATTTTACCTATCTACCTCCTTGGGCATTTTACCTCTCCAAAAGATCTGTTAAGTGAATCCTATCAATCCAAGGGTGTGTGTGTGTGTGTGTGTGTACACACATGCTCATGCTAAGTATATCTGAATACCAATTTCCTGTATTTTCCTGATTGAGATTCCCTTTGGAAATTTTTACATTGCATTTCCTAGAGACACTTACTAAAGTTGGAGAAAGAATAATGGTTAATATCTGGGCCATTGCTATTTTTCAGGCGCTTTGCTATCACAGCACATGTAGTGTTTTTAGACACAACTATTAGTATAACAAGTTAGATATCAAGCAATGCATCAGAAATTCAGGTTTCTTACTATACAGAAGTTTACACTGGAAAGTCAGGTTCAACTTTAACTTTTTTCATTCACTCGTAGTTATTTATTGAGCATCTACTATGGATCAGGGACCAAGCTAGGCAAGCACAAAAGAAGTCTGTTCTCTTGAGGATCTGATGGTCCATGAAGGAAATAAGCATGCAAATAAACCACGACAAGAAAACTGCAAGCGTGCTACAAACAATGCAAAGCTCGGTGGGTGCACTGCAAATAATGGTCTCTCCTCTCATGGAAAATAAGGAGAAGTTTCCCAAGCACACTTTAAGGAAATAAACCAAAACCACAGGCATTTAAGGGCTGGTGTAGTTACAGTTGCCTCTCTACCACTAACTTCCAGCGTGATCTTGTACAAGTCATCTGACTTTTCTAACCCTTTGTGTCTCTGTCTATAAAATGAGATTAGGAATATAAAACTGGGCTAGCTAGAAACATCCTCTCTCGCAGGGTAATGAGGGTCACAAACTTTTGCAGGAGGTGGAATCTAAAATCTACACACATCAGGGGAAAATGGTGAGTAGGCAGAATTCATGCTGAACTCCAGAGTAAGTAGTTGGCTTATTTTCGGTAGGAAAAAAATATGTATATATATGGTATGAAAAATAAACCACTTTTCTTTACACACTAGAATCTCACTCAGGGTGGTCAATGAGTGCACACTCTCTCCAACCCAACGCCAAGGCAGCAAAATAAATGCCAGGTCAGGAAAGAAGACGGGGGATTGGAAGGGACAGGTGCATTTATGTTGTCTATATAAAGAAGAGTTCCTTCTGTCTGTCTCCCTTATTCTCTCTCTGATTCTCCATGTCTCTGTGTCTCTGACCTCTCCCACCCACTCTCCCACCCCACGCACCTAAGCCCTCTCCTCAGTTTTTCCTCTTGCATTCAAGTAAATTAAATAAATGCAAGGTGTACTTTGCTGTATGTTAAAATGTTTTGCATAAATGGAAAGTGTAGTACAAATGCTCGTGACTATTATTAGTTTAGATTAATGCCCTTAAAAGATTACCCATAATTTTCCAGGAAGGTATGTCTTATATTAAGACTCACAAGGAATGTATAATAGGCTTTGGAAGAAATAGAAGCCAAGGAGATGGAGTCTTAAATCAGAAGGTAGAGACACAGAAGTCCTTAGGAAGTTCTGGGTGTCAGGTGAGAGGAGGACTTGAATGCTTACTTCTCTTTTAATTATCTGATGCTCACACTACCCTCCTTTGTTGCCTTCAGCCAGAGCTGATAAGAAAAGGCACCAATAAATATCTTGGCGGTCTGAAGAGAGAAGCCATGTTTCATGGGACTCCCTGCTTCTACAGCTGTTGTTAAAATATTACTGCTAATTAGCTGGCTAGTTATATATAAACCCTTACAAAGGAGTATTTTTACACAATCATAAAATAAATTAAACTACCAAAAATTCACGCTGTTAATTAAAATAACCCCTGTAGGAGGGGGTAAAAAATCGCTACAAGGCTGAGGTAAACAGGAGGCAATTTCACAAGCACAAACTGATTAATTTTATTTCCCATTACATGTATTTGCTAATATCATCAAAATTGGGATATAAAGCAATTTTGCCTTGACAGTAGTTCAAATGGAGACGGTTCTAGCAGAGGAATGTAGCTAGTCAGATATACCCTTGGCCCTAAGGCCGCTCTCTCTCTGGCTGGCGTAAGTAGATTTTCAGCAGAGCTAGGGTCTAAATTGGGTACACTTAGGGGCAGGGAGGGAGAAGGCCCTCTCCTCAGTTCATCCCAGCAGCCTCATTGAACTCTGAGATCATTGGCAGCACGACTGTGACAGTCACATCCCCTCTTATCCAAAGATAATAATATCAGGATACAAGAGAAATTCTCTCTGCTGCTGAGGGGTAGCAGGAAGACAGAGAAAACGAACTAACCCACCTCAGTGAACTGGCCAGGGCAGTTCACTCTCAATTTACTAACACAGTTCAGCCATTCTTTTGAGCATATCTCTGCTGCCCCAGATTTTATAATGTAGCCTCACTTTTCTAAAGTTTGTATACAATTTCTATATTTAAATAATTGACCAAATCCCTTGTGGATCGTTCTTTTACAAAAGATCACAAGAGTTTAGTAAAAAAAAAAAAAAAAAAAAAAAAAAAACAAAAAAAACCCTAAAAAATACTTTTAAAACAAAAAAAAAAAAATGCTATTTAGGAAAGAATAAACTTGAACTTTCGCGGTGTTTGGCTCTTTCTAGCAGCCAAATTATACACAGGCTTGACCTCAGCTGGAAGACCCCTCCATATGCATAACATTTTTATCTCCCCTGGCCTCCCGTTCCCCCAGTTATTCAGAGTAAATATTCATCTGAAAAAAAACAATGTTCCTTGCAAGCACAAACATATTATTTTACACCCTTTTTGGTCAACCAGAAAAGTTTTTCAATCCCTCTGGACCCATAATGAGTTTTGCTATTTTATAGGCTCTTGATGTGGGGGTTTTCCATTCTCATACCCCTTAAAATGCATCTGCAGGCTCACGCCTTGTTTAGCACCTAGTTTTATGGATGGCGCTTCAGGAAGATCCACCAGTTTTGTCGATGGGACGCCAAACATCTGCGAGACTAAGCAAAAATTTCAAGCCTAAATCCAGATGTTTTATCTGTGCAACTCCAAACATCCAGATGTTTTTGGGGGGGAGAGTGTTTTATAAATAATGCTCTGCTTTTGACAAAGAAAATGAACAGGTGCATGAACAATCCAAAAGAGCAGATAACATGAGAAAAACTCATTGCAGCTTCTGTATGTGGTTGAATATTTTATCCCTGTCGTTTTGCTCTGCTGTCAAGTTTTCTTACAAGCCACATTTTGTACAGATTCATATTAACATTAGCCAGCATTTCCCCAGCTATTAGGGAGGCGATCATCAGAGTGCTGCTCCATGCTAGAACGCCAACCCTAGGTTCTATTGATTCTCTTCTTCTTAATAACTCCAGCCCACTACTGCTGCCCTGATGAAAGATCTCTTTATCCCTCATGCTGACTGCAACACAACCTTACGCTGGGTGTTCCAGCCCCCAGGTTCCACCTCCACACAGCAGCTGAGTGACATTCTAAAACTCTACCTGAGGCTCTCACTCTTCCCACTCAAGGCTCCCTTCAGAGCCTCATCTTCAGGACAGAGCCCAACATGCTTGGTGTGGTCTACAGGGCTCTAGGCCAGCTGGCCACAGCCTTGTCCTGATGCTCACCCCCCAGCACTGGCCCTGTGCTCTAGCCCATGACGGATAACTTGAAGTGTTCTGGAATATTCTTGTGAGTCTTCAGGCCTGTTTATCTCTGTAGCTGCAGTTTTCCTACCTGGACCACCTTCCCTCCCTTGCTGGCTTGGAAGATGTCCTCCCTTAATTCACAAGGACTCAGATGTCGCCATCTCTATAAAGTCTGTGGTGACTTCAGCAGCAGAGTTTGTGTCTCCATCCTCAGTGCTGACATGGCATTTATCCCAGGACATCCTCTCCCTCTACTGATCTATCTGTCCCATAGCCAACCATGACCAGGTCTGTCATCTTCATTCCCTAAACAATTCTTAAATTTTCAATAGCCTTGATGTTAAGATAAAGACCAAAGTCTATAGTCCCTGAAGCCCTGCTGAGTTCCTGACCTCTGCTCTCTGGGACTCCAGTCCTGCTGGTTCCCCTCACTCCCAGAGTCCTTATGCTCACTTCCATCACAGCAATTCTATCCTCCTGACGGGCATGCCAGCCCCTCCTCACCCCTCCAGCCTCAGAACCTCATCAATTCCCAATCATCCTTCACAACTCAGAAAAAACAGTCTGTTTGTTAGAGAAATCTTTCCCCATCCCCCTATATTCCACTCAGCTGGAGTCAAATTTTATGATTGTATGCACTCAGAACCATGCCCCTTTTCCTCATTGCAATTTTATTATATTTCACGAAAGTGAATTCCTGACTCATGTCTTTCTCTTTCATTAGACTGCAACTTCCACAACGGTAGGGCTGGCATTCTTGCTCCACTATATCCTTAGCCCACAGCAAGGTACGGGGTTCACCAGAGCTGCTCATGAAGGAGTAAATGAATAATTTACATCCATTCAACATACCATCATGACCGTAATTCACTCCTTGAGTATAGAAGCTATATTTTATTAATATTTGGAACCCAGCACAAAGTGGGTCCTCATCACACATTTGTTGAAAGAATATCAGATGCAGATATCAGAGACTGTGGATCAGCAGCCGAGCATCCCACCTCACCTAGCAGTGAACTCACCATCTCTGAAATCATACAAGGAGAAGACATATTGAATGCATCAGGAATGGTCTGGAAGTAATTCAGTCAATGAACTTGATGATCATTCATATCCCTTCCTACCCTCGTGTGCAACTAGAAAAGATTAGAAAGAGGATGGATGTAAGGAAAAGAGAGCTGCAGAAATGAATGAAATTGCAACACTCTCAGAAAGGAGAGTGTCGTGGCAAATAGAAAGAGTAGGGTTTTTGCCAAGGTTCTCTTAATTGCTGGCAGGTAGCAGACTTGAGAGGCTCTGTACAATATAGGTGTGAAGGCTGAAAGAGAGATGTCAAAGATAATAGCTTTAACCAGCTGTCTGATGGCTACTCCTTCCTCCTTCGCCTGGCCCTTATTTCTAGATTTAGATACAGCTCAAAAGAGACTCAGACTTTGACGAGCCAGGCAGAAAATTGTGCTAGTCACATGGAATCATTTTGACTGTTTTCTCAGCTGTTTCCCAAGAAAACAGATTTAACATTTGTCACCCTCATTCCTGAATAAGGAAAGCGATTTCACTTTCTTCTAAAGCAAAACACCCAAGATGGATTTGGCATTTGTTGAGTGAAGAGTAGGGTTCATATTAATGGCGTGGTGAGGGTTTCTTTGTTTTTACACTCTTCTATATGTTCACAATCAGTAAACTAAATGAATTGTCCACACCTCCTATGGGCTTCCTAATAGAATAATCCCACCAGGAAACAGCTCTCTTCCAGGCCCCTCACAATTTCTCTTTCCAATCTCCCAGTCTCATGTCTTTGGCCATAATTAATCTATTCCTCAAATATAAGAGTATCCATGAATACCGGGGGTAGAAGTAGAGGAGAGGAGAAAAAGGATAAAACCAGAATTGAGCAATACATGAACGGAGGGGTGCATAGAACTGCCTTTGATTTTTCTACATCTTTAAGTTGACAATTACAATATTTCAAATATTAGGTCTTATTGGCAGATTGTCGATTTTTGAGCATGTATCATGTGACATATTCTTTGGACATTTTAGTTCACTGGTGTTCAATTGCCTTGTAAGTTTTGTGTTAGCTTTCTTATTTAATAGTGGAAGAGATTAAGGCTTAGAGAGACCAAAGTCACACAGCCAATAAGTGCTGAAGCCAGGATTCAAACCCAGGTTTTCTGCCTCCCAATCCACATCTAATAACCACATCTGTACAGTTTCAAGGAGAGTCACAGAGATTTTCATTAGCAAAGACCCAGTACGCTGTCACACTAAATCAACCAGGGACAACCTGGCTCCCAAGAGGACATTTGAAAATGTCTAGAGGCATTTTTGTTTGTCACAAATGGATAGGTGCTACTGGAATCTGGTGAATCAAGGATGCCCCAAACATTCTACAATTCACAGACAGCCCCCCAACAAGGAACTATCACGTCCAAAACATGAATAGCACTGTAGTCAAGAAATGCTGCACTAATGCTCTCAGCATTATATAAAATGGGTTCTCTGCTGCCAACTTGTGACCTTCTATATTGAAAAGGGGAACAGCTCACAACTCCTTGATATACAGTTACATGCTAGCAGTGTCTGGAATTGGCCTATTTTTTTCTTAAGAATGGAGAAAAAAAGAAGGATGGAGAAAGAACAGGAGAGGAAGAAGAAAAAGAAAAAAGAGAGAAGGAGAAAACTAACATTACAAACTGACAATCTGCAGCGTTCAACAGCTGGATAGCATTACATGGAAATCAGTCTCAGTGACAGCACAACAGGCTGCTTTTGTGTCTTCATGAATAACACAATGTGCTGGGTAAATGCTTTTCCCCATTTAGAAACAGGTAGTTAATGGGAATTGAAGTGATCAAATACTGCGTACCCCAAGGTTACTTACATCATGGGCCTGAGTGGCCCCAAGCTCATAAATAAAGCATTGGAGCGTCTTATTTTAGGCCTGGTCAGATAAGCAGTGCTTGCATCATGTGAACAGAGCCCACAGCGCAATATGACACTGAGCCTAGCAATTCGAGGACCTCTTAGAATGTGACATTTCAAGCACAGTACACTGAGTTCACACCCTGTGGAAGCTTCGAGGCCCACCATGCCACAATTTTCCATCATCTTTTTGATTAAGCTGCCAAGAGAGAAGGCTGTCACTGAGCCGGACTTTAAATGATGCCAAGTTCATTCCCTACTATGCAGAAGTTAATTTGAGGCACATTTGCAACTTATAACTCTGATTTACTCATTTGCTGGTACGAGGACCACACACAGCTTGACAGCCTGCCAACCTGCATAGACTATTCTCTCAGAAAAGGTTTGGACCAAGTCAAGACCCAGCTTGGCAGCTCAAAATACAGCTGCTAGACAATGGCAGAATGTGGAGTTGAATATAAGAAAAGAAAAATATCTCTTCTTTGCCTCAAATTTTTACATATAATTATGTAATCATATCCCTATTCAGATACTTTGACATAAATCGTGCTTAATTAAATTGTTGCTATTTGTTGTTTTATTATTAGTACGTGGCTTGTTTGCTGATATGTACTTGCAAGCCATGTGCGCGCACGCGCACACACACACACTTATGCTTGGTCCTAGTACTGTTGTTGCTTTGAAAGTAATGAAAATGCTCTCTATGAATAATTTCTCTATTTGATAGAATCAACAACAGTTTAAAATAACGCTTGCTCCTCTGGTACACAAATGGCTAGTTGGATAACTCTAAAGTAATCATTTTCTGGTGTTCTTTTTTCTTATAGATTTCCTATAATCCGTTAATATCCATCAATAATATTCATATATTTCTATAATTCAATAATATCAATCAAATAATACATTATTGGCATGAAATAAATTCTTCCTACTATAAAAAACTTGCTCTCACAATAAATGTATTTCCTTGTGATTCATATTGTGCTGTTTCTCATTCAGACTCTGGAATCCCAAAGACACATCTTCAACAAATGTTTGTGCCCAGGCATACCCTACAATCCCAGTACTTTTGGAGGCCAATTCAGGCAGACCACTGGAGCCCAGGGGTTCAAGACCAGTTTGGGCAATGTGGTGAAACACCCTCTCTAGAAAAATTAGCCGGGTGTGGTGGCATGTATCTGTAGCCCCAGCTACTCAGGAGGCTGAGGTGGGAGGATTGCTTAAGCCTGGGAGGTTCAAGGCTGCAGTGAGCCATCATGACACCATTGCACTCCAGCCTGGGTGACCAAGTCAGACCCTGTCAAAAACAAATTAACTCCAGCCTGGGTGACAGAGCCAGACCCTGTCAAAAACAAATTAATTAATTTAATAAATAGATGTTTGTAAACAAATTTGGGGTAAGATATAAGTTTTAAATTTTCTATGAGATTGTATCACTAGTTGGTCATTGACTAAAAGTCACCACCAAGTCACCCATGAAACCATCTTCCGAGAGCTGGGTTCCTCTAAACACAAACCCTATCCCCTGCTCCACGGGGAACCTGCTCTAGAGCCTAATCTTCTGCCTCTAACATGGTTTCTCAAAGTGTGAGCCACAGAATACCAGCCTGTAAGAAATGAAGATTCCAGTACACATGTGGAGTGCTTGCTAGGAAAGCACAGTGTGCTTATCAGAAACGAAGATCCCTAGTGCCACGCCAAACCAATTAGATCTGAATCTCGGGAGATCTGCACTTCCAACAGAATTTTCAGGTGAAATTGTCTTCTTCCTTGAGTCTTGAAGCATATAGACTGGGTGCAGAAGAAATAGTGAGGTTGTGAAAACTGTACTCCTAAACTCACTATATTTGAAATAAACTAATATCAACATTTTCAAGTGAAAAATCATCAGTTCATTAATGCCCTACATCCTCTGGTCTTTAGATTGATAACCTCCAATTTTGTAGAGCAACCCCCTTGCTCTACAAAAGGGGAAATCGAGTTATCCTCATTATATCTTGTATACTAAGGCAAGAAACAAGAAATGCCAGTACGCTTCCATGATATACTTAGAATAAATTTTCAGCCGCAAATTTTTTTTAAAGTTTGCTCCAGATAATCTGATAAAACTCCATTTACCTCCGGTTCATAAAAGTTTTACTATATTTCACCAGATAATTATCCCTTTGGTTTTCTATTCCAGCTTATCCTCATTATGAAGACAGAGTAAAGAGAGTTTTAATTCAAAATTTCAGAAGACGCTCAAAAGTAAAAAAGCAGCATAATTTACGCCAAAGAGATCAGCTATACACTAAGAATTATATCTCAACCCCACGTGGCACACACACAGATTGCCAATTTCAAAGACTTTTGTGAACCACACTCGAGGTAGTTGCCAGGGTTGGCTGGGTAAGTGTATGCAGCGTGTGGATTTGGCACATTGCAATCCTCCGTGATTATTGTGCCGCAGCTGGGATCCTGTGAATGGAGTTGCAGGGCCCATTTCACCTACCATAGATTTCTACAGCCCACAAATGAAGATATTTGCAGATACAAATTGGCATTCACTGATTCCCACCAACTAAAATGTAAGCACTTTAGGGAGAACTATGTCTCCTGTTTCTGTGTATCGCAACCCCTACCCCTGCTCCCCCCACCACACCTAATATCCATCTGTCTGGGAACAGAGTTTCCCTTCCCAAAATATAGCTGTAGCATTATAAGAACCATTCCATAAAGGCCAGTATTTACGGGATGAAGAAAGTCTTCACCCGTGGTTTATGGCTAAAAAGACTAAACAAACACATTATATGCCAAAACTCAAGAAAACCCTGTATTTCTTCTCTTTTTTTTTTTTTTTTTTTTTTTTTTTTTAGACAGAATCTTGCTCTTGTCACACAGGCTGGTGTGCAATAGAGTGATCTTGGCTCACTACAACCTCTGAGAATTCAAGCAATTCTCCTGCCTCTGGCTCCCTCGTAGCTGTGATTACAAGTGCCTACCACCATGCCTGGCTAATTTTTCTATTTTCAGTAGAGATGGGATTTCACCATGTTGGCCAGGCTGGTCTCGAGCTCCTGACCTCGTGATCCACTCACTTTGGCCTCCCAAAGTTCTGGGATTACAGGCGTGAGCCACCATGCCTGGTCTAGAACCCTGTATTTCTTAAATAGAGACATGAACTGCTTTCCCAAAAGAGCTGGAGGTAAGATAGCAGCCACACCACCCACTGCTGGGAAAAAAATAATAATGTATATTATCAGCAAGGTTTGTGCAAATTCAGCTCCTTTTAGTCTATAACTACAGAGAATGCAAGTGTCATACTCTCCCCCAGCAACCATGACACCTTTACCTGGAACCCAGCTGTGTTTGAGATTTACTGTGTGGCCTTGGGCAGCTCATTTAACCTCTCAGTGTCTTAATTTCTTCACCTTGAAAATGAAGACACTACCTACATCATGGGTACAGCGTTTCAAGGTTAATGCATGAGACTGATATTGAAATTCAGCTTAGCAGGGGAACATCTAATTCTGGGGAGGAAGTCAGGCACAGCAGTGCCCTTCTGGGGGTTATAACATGTGCAGGTTCACAGAGCCGGGCCCTAAGGTCAGGAATGCACATGGCAAGCTCAATAAGCCACTCCAAATTCACCACCTGGAGTCTTTTATTGTTATTGCCAAGTAGAGTTGATAAAGCAAACAGAGCAAAGGGTCGGGAGGCCTAATTTATCAGATGTTATTGATACAGATCTCATATTGACAGGCAATGAGCCGCTTTTAGATTCAGACCCATAAATCCATTTTATAATACAGTCCAATCGCAACACTTCACCCCCAAATCCATCCATCTAGACATTAGAAATCCATCCTGCTTTCCCTGCAGTCTGTCAAATGTCACCACAGAGTGCAGAAGCCACCCTGCCAAGTCTATATCCTGAACTAAATCCCAATGGAAACTTCCCAGATATAAATAACCACTATGAACATACAGGAAAGAAAAATAGCTATGAAGTTGCACTCTTACTTTTTTTTTCTTTTTAGCCTGTGACAAGTAAAAATCATAGCGTTACTCACTCTCCAAAAACAATCTAAGACCAGAAGGTTTAACCAATCCAATTTCCTAGTCACTGTGACAACTATTTTAATCTGTGAGGCAGCGTTCAGGACATGTACACAGGCCTCGCCTATGGTTGTTTCATAGGCAACCTCTGCTGGAAACTCCAAAAGCGGCTTCCGTTCCTGGACTCACTGTGGGCAGTGGCATCTGATGACATTCAGGGTCTCACGCTATGAAGACAGAATTCTCCAGTTACAGCTAGAGAAGGAGGAACCTTCCTTCAACTTGAGGGTTGAGAGTAAGGTCCTGGGAGAGCGGTTGGGAGGAAGCCCCAGATTAATAGTGGGAAGAGAAACTCACTCAATGCTTTGGCAAGGCAGGAAAAAGTGCCATAAAGAAATCAGAGAACTGAGCCTGAAAGTGGGGCTATCTGGGCTTGAATCACACAGAGCCAAATGTGTGTGACTTTGATTAAACTAGACCTCCCTAAGCCTCAATTTCCCCACTGGTGACAGGTGAAGGGGGTTGTGTAAGATTCAAATAGTACAAAAGACCCTAGCACAATACCTAGCACATAGTAAGTGCTCAATACGTGTTTGTTAAACCATAATCTGAATCAAGAAATTTGGAATTATTGATATCATTCATTAACTAATGGGCAGAAGTTCATTTACTGAATGCACACCTTATGTCAAGGACAACACTAAACGATGGGAATAGAGAGGTGAAAAGAACAGATTATGATGCTCAGGAAAAGACAGAGGAAATGGGCAGGACTAGATAAGGAGACTGGTTGTCTCTAGATATAAGGACCTGGTGTAATGTGGGCAGGACACTGCAGATGTGGAGCCTGCAGGGCAGGTGCACCACACCCAGGCTCAAAGAACTATGTAATTATCCCACCATTCCTTAACCGGGGTGACTGATTACCTTCTGGTTTCCTGCAGTTTCTGGACTAACACCTGTGCTCATTTGCTCAGGGAATGCAAACTCATCTTAATATTAGCCTCAAACAGATTAATAGGAAGGTATATCTTTAATATAAAAGCCTAAGCATAGATTGGCTTAGAATTATCTGAGCTTTTAGATTTTTCTGACCATATCCAGAAGAGAGATACAGGGGCAGACACAGGCGTCACCCTGAAAAGCTAAAGGTAAATTAAAATGCCATCTAGAGGATTAAACTCTTTTTCCCATTGAGTTGCAACAGGTATTTGCATTTTTGGGGCATGGACCCTGTGAAATCTGCCATCAAGCACAAGAAAAAGAAAGAGGTAGGAAGAGGTAAAAGAAGAGAAAAAAAGAGGAACAAGAAAGGATGGGGGACGAGGAGGAGGGAAAACTAAGTAACTCCCAAATAGCACAGGTCTCAGGGTGGCCACTCAAAAGTCCAGGTCAAAGGGAGGTTTTTGCCCCTTTGCAGTGCAATGCTGGAAATGGGAGTGAACTTATCAAGCTACAAGTCTTTCCTTCCCTAAGCCTCCTACCCTGCAACAGACCTATTTGCTTCTCCCTCAGAATTTAAAGGATTCGTTGTTGTTTTACACAACAGTGATTTGGAGGCAGTAGCCTCCCATGGTAGCCCGCAAACTATCCTTACCACTGTCTTCCACTGCTCCAGAATTTCCCAGGCCAAACTCATCTGGGGAACATCTACAGGATTTAGGTCATATTTGATAGCATGACCACAATTATTCATTTTATATGATTCATTTTAAATCGTTACTTTTTAAAACTTTACTATTATTCTAAGCAACAATATCTATAAAAACCATTGTTTTTTGGTGCCAGTTATAGCTTCCTAATATACATTAATTAGCATAAGTCATTATTATTAAAGTAGCCTCGCATAGCTATTAGCTGTACCACTGCTAGCTGTGTGATCTGGGGCAAGTTATTTAACTTCTCTGTGCCTTAGCCTTCACGGTCTGTTAAATAAACAATACCTACTTCATGGAGTCACTATGAGGATTACATTAGCTAGTATTTGTAAAATACTTGTACCATCTAGAATCTTCTACATGAACAACACTATGGAAACACTAAACTATGCACAAAAGCATAAATCATCCCTTACCTCAAGGTTTGCTTATGCTGTCCTGCTTCTTTGGGTACTCTTTTGCCCCCCTTTTCCTGCCTCAACCAAAACTAAAACCAAACTAATAAGCAATACGCTGTCATCCCTGCTCTCCTTGAAAGCCTACCTATTCTAAAGTCCTTCTTAAATAAATATAATTATAGCCATTTATTTTAATGACAGCCACTTGAGCATCTATCAACTTACTGCCCCATGCTCAGTACTTTTCACACATCATCTAGTTTAATCTTTATTTTGACTTTATGAAGAAGACTCAGCTTAAAGAGATTAGGTCATTTTTCTGAGATCCTACAATAGGAGAGTCGGGATTCAAATCCAGGCCTGTCGGACTCCACTACCTGTGAATATCCCATTAAGCCATGAGGTACTACTAGGAAGCTTACTCTTCCAAGAGTTCATTACAGTGCCCAACCAGACAGCACTGCCCTCTCTGCTCTCATGGTGTGTACCTCTCTTATCAGATTTAGTAAACCTACACTGTAATGTGACTATTAATTTGTCTGTCTTGGCCAGGCGTGGTGGCTCATGCCTGTAATCCTAGCACTTTGGGAGGCTGAGATGGGCAGATTGCCTGAGTTTAGGGTTCAAGACCAGCCTGGGCAACATGGTGAAATCCTGTCTCTACTAAAAATACAAAAATTTAGCTGAGCATGGCAGCGCGTGCCTGTAGTCCCAGCTAGGAGGCTGAGGCAGGAGAATTGCTTGAACCTGGGAGGTGGAGGTTGCAGTGAGCTGAGACTGATCGCACCACTGCACTCTGGACTGGGTGACAGAGGCTTCGTCAAAAAAAAAAAAAATTGTCTTTTTTCCCCTGTTATTCAGGATAACTCTATTTTAGGCATTTTGGAAGGAAATCATTCTAAAATTTCCTTGCATTCTATGAGACTGAATTTAACATTTTCTTTACACCTCTGGTCATCTTTATCAACACCAAATACAGTAACGTTCTGTGATGTAAACATGGCTTTAAGGCAATTTTTTTTCTGTGCAGCTTAGGGTGACTATTAAAAAACCAGATTCCTGAGTCCCTCCCCAGATCTACTGAATCAGAATGTCTGGGTTAAGGACAAGGAATCACTGGAGTTTGGGAACCACCGCCTTAGGGTGTGCATGGGTGTTTGATCCTGCTTGCTACTCCCAGATGGCTCTTTGGTTCGTGTTTCTGCCTTCTGTGGTTTTTCTGACCTCTCCCACCCTTCAATTGACAGCTTTCACTTCTCACTGCCAGCCAAGATTGCTGGATAAATGTTTCCTATTTCTTCTTCTACCCACTAATGCTATGGTTTCCAAACTATTTCTTTTTAGCTTTAGGACACTTTCTTGAAAACTGATTCTTAGATGCCCAATACAAAGCACATCATTTCAGAGCTATTCCAGTGGAATATGAGTGAGTGGCCTGGATTTCCAATGCTCATCTAGTTCCCCTAACTCCCATCTCCACCACCTATCATGGCCCTGAGGCCCCTCCTCAGATTCCCAGGGTGTCCATAGAGAACACTCCTAATACCACTGAAATAATACAACCTTCTGTCAAATGTTATCATAGTTTTGTAGGACAGATACCTTATTTTTTATAAACATTCCAGATTATCACAAAAGGGCTTTTTTTTTCTTTCACGTAAGTTTGTCAGTGTAGTCCAAAATCAAGTGTGTCATTCTTTCTATTTGAGGGCATATCACCAAATTTATAATATAGTCTCTATATTATATTTGCAAAATTGCCCCTTACAGTGAAAATTCCTGACTTGGAAAATGACGATCGCGTTGTATTTTTAATCGGACTCCCATTTACTTTTGAAAGGATCTCAGAAAAATAATGGCCAAGAGAATTTATCTGTTTTAAAAAATCTCTCTTCTGCAAAAGAAGGTGTCAGAGCATCCAGCAAAACATTCTAACCTTTAAGATTTGGGGCATTTTATATTGATGGTGTTTTAAGTAGGTTAGTATGCTAATAGTCTAAAAACAAGGTTCAAGCAGCAGTTTTTGAAACCTGAAAAACAAATTTCAGCAAAGTTCTTTTAGTGCTCTTTTTGTCCTTTTTCTTCCAAAATTCATAATTTTGAGACTCAGAATTTAGGAAGCCTATTTAACATCATGTGCGCTAGAGGCAAAGGAATAAGAATATTGTATCGAGGTTACAACATGATTACTATAGTTTATCAGGACAAAGTTCAAATTCATATATACAGAAAGAAATATCATAAATGTGGCAAGGTATTAGCTATTGATGATCATAAGTAAAAGGTATGCAGAGTGCTGCTTGTATTATTCTTTCAACTTTTCTGTAGCTTTGAAATTTTTCTAAATAAAATTGGCGGGGGGGTAGAATTTCAAACACAGGTAGAAATCAAGCATAGTCATAAATGTAAGATTAACACACTCAACAGGGCCTGGGCCATGGTGAGAAATGTGGGGCCTCTAGGACACAAAATTTAAGAAAGCACTTGTGCGACCCTGAGAGTGAGTGCCTCTTTCAATCTGTCACCTTACACACCCCACTTGCCTAGCGCTAGCCCTGTTGTTGAACAAAAGCAAATGCATCTATGTTCTCCAACAGACCACAGCAAACTCTTCTAACTCCTAAAAAGAAGAAGGTTAAAGCTAATTTCTTCCATGCAATCATTCGCTCATTTATTCTCCAAACATCTATAGAATCCACTCCGTGTTAAGTAACTATCCTGTATGTGTTCACGGGTGTGTTAGATACTGGGGATGCCAATGATGGACCGGTTCCTGAAAAAATATCTTACTATCTGCCAAACACTGATTTAGTAATATTATTTTTATCACCATCATCATCATCATCATGTATTTAATAAATATTTCTTGAATGAGCAAAACCGTAAGTCTACTTATTTGTTCTTATTCAAAGACTTGTCAAGATTATATGAACATGAAACTTTTCCCTTGATTGCCTGATAACATAGCTAACATTTACTGGATGGATACAAACTGCCTGATATCTTCTAAGTTCCTTCCACATATTAACTCAATGAAGACTTTTACCAACATGAAGATACAGGTGCCAAGATTCTCCTTTTACAGGTAAGAAAATATATGATATATTGGGTACCTTTTCAAGAAACACAGAAAGAAAGAGGCCACAGCAGGTTTGAATCCAAGGAGCTCAGCTCTGGATCCTGACTTTTCAGAGGCTCCACAAAGCGATGTCACATTTACTAACCCAGAGAGGCACTTTCCAGTTCCAAAAAGCTCTCTTCGTCAGGTTGCCTTTCACCCATTACTAGAACAATCTAGATAGCACCAGGGACATTTTTAGCAAAGTGATCCTCAACTTCCATGGCCTGGGCAGGCAAGTCAGACTTTGGGGGACATCCTGCTTAATTTCACCTTGTCTAGATACAACTGACTAAAAATAACCTGAAAGGGAAGTGTCTCAGAACCACAACAGGAGCTGCAGAAGGCTGCAGAGGGCATGACATGAAAGAAGAATCTTGGCCTCCAGGAAACACTGCTGATGCTTCTCAACATCAGCAAGTTGCATATTGTGATGAGAACACCAAGTTTCCAATTATTGAAATTCCATGGCGTATTTAATTATGCAATTATCTTATTGTATTAACAAGTGCTGGAACACAGCAGCAATTGCTGAGATTTTTACAATTTGGAAGAGCAGAATGTATTCTTTCCCTCAGCTGATTACTTCTCATAAATCTGTCCATTTTTCAGGGATTATGGAAATGATCCTATTTTTGGAATGATTCATTCAGAAATCCAAAGCAAGTCAGAACCCTCACTCTTGCCACTCCAATATTTAAGTATGATCCCTGTAAAGACTGAGCATATTTCAGGGGAAAATGTCTGCAAATTCACATCATTTTTGTTCCCATTAATCACTTAAGACTCTTTCCTCTTTTGAAATTCAAATAAATATAGTGTAAATATACATTTAAAGAGCAGTTGTACAAATTACGTATTGTCAATGATGCAAACACAAATACATTCTTTTTCATTTGCTTAATAAGGATTTATCCCAAAGGGTTCATGTATCAGACTGTAAAACCTGAGTACTCCATCAAAACACCTCAAATAGGTATGCTGTGATACTATTATGCATTTCTATTTGCCTCAGTTACTTTGGCAAATATGAAATGTAATCATGTAAAATTAAACATTCCATACATTTTCTATTCATTCTCTAATACTCTCCCTATATTCTGAAATAGGCTATCACATTTTCAAGTTTAAGGGGACAAAAAGTGAATCAAATTTCTTGTTTCCAAAAGCATTACGAGTAATAGGTCTTTTTACTTACGGCTTTTCATCTAAGATCACCAGGCTCTTCACACATAAAACATAATTAATCCATACAGTCTGCTACATACCTACCCAATGGGAGCCCTCCTTGCTGATGAGAAGCCATACCTGTATTTTCTCAATGTAAATTTCGTCCAGGCTTTTAGGAATGATGCTCCATTTACCGGTGCATGATCAGGAGGCATAATCATATATGACAAACCTGGCTTCTTCTCCCAAATAAGTAAGAGATAGGAAAACAAACCCTGGACCCCAACTGCCTGGTGTTTGGATATGGGTTTTGCAAACATTCAGCTATGAGATGATGGAGCAAGTCACCCCACTGCCCTGTGCTTCTGTTTTTGTAGTGATAAAATTGGGATAACAAGAGTACCTGTCCCACAGGGTTGTTTGGTGAATGAGTTAATACATGTAAATCCTTGAGAATACAGCCTTAATAGCATGAACTGTTTTTATCTTGTCTTGTCCTTCTCACGTGTGATACCTGATGCCTTTCAAATCCATTTCCCCACAATTAACTCATTGGAATCTCACCGTCTTCCTGTGAAGTAGTGGAAATAGATGCTATTATTTCCATTTTACAGATGAAGAAAGTGAGTTTCAGAGAGGGTTGCCAGCAGTCAGGACTGGAACTCCCAGAACCTAGACTCATATTTCCACTTTTCCTCTTTATATCCAGAACAAACTGACTCAGTGACCCAGACAGTTCCCTACTTATTTTGTGGGGGAGAGAGAGGGTCTTGTTTCAAAGGAGACATGGAAAGCACTCTGCTGCCAAGGTTTGTCTTGCATATCAAAAAAGATCCAGATCGGCAGGAGACATGTCAACAAGTCTGCCGTCATGATTTCTGCTAACTATGAAATGAAAGTTAATTTCATGCCTCGCATTCGCAGACAAAAAGTTTCAGAGCTGTTTAAATTCTCTTCAGTCCAATGACAGTAAACAGGAGACTTTGTGTTCTAATGCTTGAAATCACCCTTCGTATCTCAATATATTATTTATGCACTCAGCTTAAAATAAACAGCAACTCCGAAGTAGGTGAGTGGTCTCATTTAGTAGGAACTTTTTTTTCACTCTGACAGTTACTTTAAAACATGGGTAAACAACCTTAATTCACTTCTAACAAATTAGTAGGCTACTGCTGTGTCTACAAGAGGCAAGCAGATTGTATTATTCACCAAAACAACTTCCTTCCTGTCAATCATCTGCACCTCACAGAGGGCTGTGGACTTTGCTGTCTTGATACTCAAACGTTAATCCACGGGTGCATGTACTTCCAGGCGATTTCTTCAGAGGTCATTGTCTTCCAAAACTTTGATTAGATCTCTGGACTCAGAGGCAGAATGGGGCCTGGAGAAGACAGATTCTCATTGCTGCTTGTTAAGAAACATATAGACAGATAAGAACTTTTCCAGAGGAGTAAAGAGTTTTGGGAATCATGGCAGTGAGCTTTAGCTGTTGAAGGAACTGAAGCTGACAAAGAGACCACTGTAGGGGGAGACCCGATAGGTGTCACTAAATATTTGAAATGATATCGTTTTGTAGGAGGAAGACTTGTTCATTGTAGGGATGAACAGTAAAAGTAGAATCCAAGGGCAGAGATATACAGAGCTTGGACTTATGTTTAACTTGAGAAGGAATTCTGTAACTGTCAGTGTCACCTTTTTAGGTTGTAGACTTTCTGCCTCTAGAGGTTCTCAGGCTCAGTCAGCTGGAACCCTTAGAACTGGCCAACAAATGGGGCTAGATGAGACACACAAGACCCTTGCAGACTTAGATCCTACAGCCGCATGAATCCAAGGGTTACTCACTACAATAGGCTTAAATAAGCAGTCCTAATCTTAAACTTCTCTATTACAGATTTCAAAGGGTGACAGCCACCAAGTAAAAGAAAAAAACAGATCAAACCATGGGTTAAGCACTGGGCATACAGCTGGCCAATCGATGGTTGCACATACAATTCCAGGGCATTGGTTGGCCTGGCAAAATAAAAGGATGCACCATTCAATGGAGAAAATCTACTGAAGCAGGTGCTTTGGGATCACACAGTCTCCTCATGCCCTTCTGTAGCCTTTGCCATTCCTTGGGTAGGAGGCAATTCCCAGGTCACCTGGACTGTAAGCTGCTTAAGGACGGGTGATCACACTTAGCTCACCACTCTGGTTGGCCTCCTCCCCCTGCTCCAAGTCTGGAAACAGAATAATTAGCAGACTGTCTAATCAACTTTCATCCTTAACAAAATATTGTTTGTCTCATGGAAACATTGTCTCTCCCTAAAATCAACCACTTCTTTGAGACACAAACTGACTTCTCAAAACACAAGTTAAATACAATTTAAAAAGAAAGGAAGAGAGAGTTGAGAGAAGAGAAATAAAGACACCTTACATTTATATCCATGGTTCATATCAACATTTTTACGTATGATAATATACAGACATATTTTGTCCAAATTATCTAGTAGGAATTGCTTGAATTTATATTTACAGAAGGTGGCAGGGGAAGGTGGCTTTTCTACACCCAACATATTGTCAAAACGTTAGAGTTCAGAAACATTAAATGCCTCAAACGAAATCAGATTATCAATATCTGGGTGTGAAACTTTGTGTTATGGATTTCCTGATACGGCAAGAGCAGACATCTGGTATTTGCACTTTGGAATAACAGAAAATAACATGACAATAATGCATTATACTTACAAAGTACCCTTCATCCATGGGGCTCCAATTTTACCAATATTAGTTCACTGATTTTCGCAAAAAACCTGAAAGGCAGAGGGTAAGTTTGTGTTACCCCCACTTTGCAGATGGGGATACTGAAAGGCAATAGGTTATTAATTATTGGTCCATTATGGTGAGAATTCAGTAATGGGAGAATAAGAATTGCCATTTTGGCCTTCCCCATCACAATGCGTCTTGGCCACCCATCTTTCCCAAGGGGACTGATATTTCCTACGTCATTTCCTCCACAATCTCAACATACTAAACACATTTTAGGATAAGACAGTGACAAATGTAAACCCTTGTTTTCATGAATCTAGAAACCAAAATTCTTTTAATACTAGAGGTAAGATTGGAAAAATTCCCACATCCATTTTAAAACATGGAAGAAAAAATTGGATTGACAAAATGCAACCATCCTACTAAAATCTGGCCTGAAAATAATGTTACTACTGTTCAGTTTGTTATATACTTATGTTCGCATTTCAGCATATGGACTTGTCTTTTAAAAATATTGCAAGGAAGTCAGAATACTTCAGAAGTAATTTCGTTAACAACATTTTTAGAAGGGTATATTTTTAACAGTCCTTTCTAGGACATCCCATCCTTTATACCAGTTTCAGGCCATTTATTCATGCATTGAAAAAATAATCAGTATTTATTGAGTTCTTACTATGTATAAGTTTAGAACTGTATGTGGCTTCTTGGAGGACACAAAAATGTGTATTACATTGGTTCTGCCATCAAGAAACTTATAAACCTGTGGTTCAATAAATCTATTACTGTGACAACCATGCTAATCACACACTTTACAGAAAGATCTGATAGTTTGTAAACATTCCTGGTAAGTCACAGACACCAATCCCAGAAGGATGGCACCTTCAGAAAATATTCCCAAAAAAGGATGAGTTTTGGTTCTGTTTATGAGGCATACTATTTGGGATTACAGAAGCACTAAAAGATGGGTCTCCTTAAAATGTCTGCCCCAGAGTTTTCCCAAAGCCCATGATGTGAGGGTCACAATCTCTCACTGTCTTCTCCTTACTCACCTCTGCAATAGCACTGAATCCTTTACTCATCCTCAAATATCCAAGCACATTCCCACCTCAGGAACTTTGTCCTTCCAGCTGTTCCTTTGCTTGGGCCAATCTTGTTGCGGTATTTCTACAGTTTACTCCTTCCCTTTCATCAGATCTCTGCTTAAACACCTGCTCAGTGATATCTCCCTGACCATCTACACATTCACGTGCCACAGAATGGGTGCCACAGAATGACGTTTCAGCCAACAACTGACCATATATATGAGGTGATCCTGTAACGTTATAATACAGTGATACTATATTTATACTGTAACTTTCTATGCTTAGATACAAATACTTACCATTGTGTTACAATTGCCTAGAGTATTTAGTGCAGTTACATCCTAGCCTACAGGTTTGTAACCTGGGAGCAATAGCATATATAGGGAATTTTTTTTTTTACTGCTAACTTCTAGTGTGAAAGCACTCCACGAATATTGATTGAATCCATGATTCACAACATTAAACTGGGTGATCTTCCTTTCTTCTATCTCTTAACTCTCCTATAATTACTAATAAATGAATTTCAATACTGAACCACCATAGATTTTTTCCACCCAAAGGAAAAAATTAAAACTCCACAAACACTCAATGAAATGCTTCTGGAAAATATAATAAACACCTGTTTTTATCATTTTCCCTTATCTTAAGTGCCAGAGTGCAAGGTGGGTGACCTGGCTTCTTAGCCAGCTCTGCTGTGAGCCCTTACCTTCTCCTCTCCCACTGCCTTTGTTTCTCAAGAGTAAAATAAAGCTTAAGAAGCTTATTTCTGATGTTCCTTCTAGTTCAGAAACTAGGTGATAGGCCAAATTATACTCATATTTTTACATCTTCTGATTTAATAGCACTTACTAAGTATAAGCTTCTCTCAAAGGTAGCAAGGTCATCATTTCATACTAAGCAAAGCAGGAATACCAGAGGGAAGAATGTGAGTGTCTCAGTACATCTGCAAGTGTACCAATTCTGGGCAAACACCACAGTGATCACTGAAACCCTGTTCCCCCATCCCCGCTCTCACACCACCAACATATGACAGACATGCAAAGAAAGGTACCACATCAGCTGTTTACGGCATCTTGAGTCACAGACATTCCACTTGGGTCTGTAAACAGATTTCCTGTTTACTTGCCCATTAATAAAACTCACACCTTCACCAGTCAGATTTTTTTCCCCGAGCATCTGAACATCCAAAGAGATTTAGAAGCAATTAACATTCACGAGTAACAGAGCAATCAACATGGGAATCGCTAATGGGACTGGACAGGATCCAAGAGCTGATATGAGGATAATAGTGAGTCCCTGACATAGGTTATGGTGTTAATTCTGGAGGGCAGAGTCATGGTATGTTTTCAATAGCTTTGTAGGGCTGCTGTCACAATCACATACGCCTCTCCTATATATGGTTCCTCACCCCCTATGACATGCCTTTTAACCACTATCAAAAAGAAGGCATTTTGCATTGTTATAACACAACCTCTAGCATTAATGGTATATATTGACTCCAAGTTTATTTTTAAATTGCCTACTTGACAAAATGTTAAAATGTCATTTTTTCCCCAGTTTGGGTCTCTAGACTATCTTCACCTGTTAATTCTTGTAGCTAGAGGCCACGAAAATAATAGCTACGTATTTCCACCTTGACGCTTCCCCAATAAGTTTTGCCACTTACTTGTGTGCACATGGATTGATACATCTCTTGTAAATAGGAAGACACGGGCATTCCTATTCCAACCAGCTCTATGCTTGCTTCCTTGTCAGTTTCCCTGACCTGTTTTCATGAAGATCACCCCAGAAATCGGCACACCACATCACCCGCCCCTTTTCACGCTACTGGGAGAGTCTCTGGGTAATAGAGAATGTTTCCATTGCTCCTCTTGCTCCCTTTCATTTTCTAGCCTTCATCTCTCATCACTACAATCCATCAAAAATGCCAATGCCACGCAAATCTACCTCTCCCTCACTTTGGACCACATTCTTGAATCCCTGCCCCCCTAGCACTCTTTCTCCCTCAGCCTACAGAGCAAATGGCTCAACCTTGAAAGCCTTTGACCTCTCCAGACTCACACACACCTCTGAATCCTTGGGACCCTTCCTTGCCCTTCTCCTCCTCTTCCTGGGTCATCTGGTTTCCCTCAGAACCAAGACATCCATCTCTGGTTTCTTGAGAGAAAGACACTTTCTCTATCTATAGGGACTCTAGGTACGCTGCAGGCAGACTACCCGCTGTATTTCCATTTTTCACCTTGGATGTAATTCATCACAGCAAATTATGGTTTGCTTTATTCTGTGTGGTCCAAGAAAATAAATTTGTTCCAAGGAAAGGCTTTTAATTTTTTCAGCTATTTTCACATTAGACATGAGTATGTAATTGAGTAAACACCATTTCTGTTCATTGTAATACATTTCTGGTTATTCTATTTCATTCATGCTCTCTTCCATTCCTTTCTCCTATTTCGCTATTTCTAGCTATTAAGGGACCCCTTCTTAAAGATCCAGCATGATCATTTTTTCCCTCCACTTCCCTACCTCCAACACACAGCCATTAGGAAAGCGTATCCCTTTTTTAAGCTTCAGCTTCTTCTCTGAATACAATTGGCTACTGATCCACAATCTGCCTCCGCCAAGCTGTGTATGCTAAAAGGCTGTTTTGACAAAGATTTTATACAACATAATCCAAATGAAAGGTAAGTTATCAACAGACCCATACTTAAAATCCCTCACTGTTATCTCTGGGGCAAGCAGTTTAATATTCCCAGCGGCAACCCCAAAGCTAAGAGATGTATGTCTGAGACCTGCCTCCCCAGCCCCCGCTAAGTCACCAAGCACCCACTGCCCCCCACACACCCCATGACTCCCTTCCCACCCCAAGTAGCAGCAGAGGAGGATAAAGTGCTTCTGGGGCTGTGGTAATCCAGTCAGGGCTGGGTGTGCTTCGATCTCCACCCGTCCTCAGAAAACATTTTGGCAGATGCCTTTCAACTACACTCTGCATTCCGCACAGGGTCCTGTGCTCATTCCGGCGGCTCCGTAGAAGTGAAGGTAACCCTGCCCAAGGAGTAGACTTCGCCTGCCCTCCTAAATTGCAGGCAATCAGAAGCACTTCTGCCACGAAGGTGCGGGGCTCTGGGGTGAGGTTCTGACTGTACCCACCACACACAAGGAGTGAAAAAGACAAAGGCAAACATGAAACAAACACATCGATTTTTTTAAACTTCAAAGAGTAAAGAAACACCATTTTTCAGTCCTTTGCCCTTGCCTAGGCACCAGTGAAAATATTCCACCCAGTCTATTTATTAGTCAGGGCTTTTCAGGGGTCTATGACCTTTCCACATCCCTTTGTCTATCTGATGAAATCTATGGACCCCTTCCAAGAATGGTTTATAAAAGATTGCAAAGGAGATTAATTATATTGAAATACCTTTACTTCTCAGGCTAAGCAGCCCAGCAGGGTGTGGTTTTAGTGGATGAAAGGATAGTTGCTCCCTGGATTTTTTTTTTTTTTTTAACCTGGGGTTTCTGCAGAAGAGATTTGTGCTGGGCAAGTGACGGCTGTGGTAAAAAGCATGAAGTGGTGACTGTCCACACTGTCCCCAGGGCTGAACAACTTCCTGTACACCAGAGTTGGTAGCTGGCTCTGCCTTGCAGATGGCTCCATGCACATTAACACAGGGCACTTCAATATTTGCTACACTGGAATAACTGAGCTTTGGACTTCCTTTATTTACAGTCCTACATAGATTTTAACTATGCCTGAGAGAGAAGAGTCAACAAGTACAGAAAACAATATGAGGAGATTTTGAAAAGAGAAATAATGGTAGAAAACTTGAATCTGACCATTTACTCTTCTTCTAAATATTTACGGAGCACTTACTGTAGGTTGACAGTAGTAAACAAGTGATCTAAAGATCTTTCCCCCAAGGAGTTCAAGCCCAAATGTGAGGAGACACCCAGTAAGCAAATAAACAAGTAAATGTAAAACAAATAACACGTAAATATATGTCCAATGGTGATAAAACAAAGTAGAAGAGATGAGACAGTGCATGGACCATTGTCATATTTCATGCAGTTTATTTCTCATTTCACGTCAATAAATATTCATCAAGTTCCTACTGTGTTTTATGCCCTGGAGTGGATTCAAGGGAACTGACATATATATACATATAGGTGGGTATACACACGCACACATACACACACACACACGCAGAGCTGACCCTTTAACAGCACAGATTGAACTGCATGGGTCCACTTATACAGGGGTCTTTTACAATAAAAGTTACACCAAGTGTGCCTGTCTCTCCTGCCTCGCCTTCTACCTTGTCCATCTCCACTCTGCCATACCTGAACAAAAGCAGACGAACCACCCCTTCCTCCCCCTCAGTCCACCCAATGTGAAGACGATGAGGATGAAGACCTTTATGATGATCTACTTCCACTTAATGAATAGGAATGATATTTCTCTCCCTTACGATTTTTATTTTTTTGAGATGGGGTCTCACTCTGTCATCCAGAAGTGCAGTGGTGCCACCTTGGCTCACTGCAGCCTCAACCTCCTAGGTCAAGGGATCCTCCCACCTCAGCCTGCTGAGTAGCTGAGATTACAGGGATGCCCTGCCATGCCCAGCTAATTTTTTATATTTTTGTAGAGATGGTGTCTCGACATTTTTCCCAGACTGGTCTTGAACTCCTGGGCTCAAGTGACCACCTGCCTCAGCCTCCCAAAGAGCTGAGCACCTTGCCCAGCTCTTAGGATTTTCTTAACATTTCTTACTTTATTATAAGAATATAGTATATAATTCATATAACATATAAAATATGTATTAATTGACTATGTTATCAATAAAGCTGCCCATCAATAGTAGACTATCAGTAGGTAAGTTTTGGGAGAGCCAAAAGTTATATTCAGATTTTTAATGGTGTGAAGGGTTGGCACGCCTAATCCCCATGTTGTTCAAGAGTCAATTGCATGTATGTATACACATACATCACACACTCAATTTCCAGTTACTTGCATGTGAAGGGTCCAAAGAGTCACCACCAAGATGGGTCTGAATGTGATGCCACACTGCTGAACATATTTTACTTTCAAAAACGTGACCATTGAATGCCACCAAGGGCCCAGAAAAGCAGAAAAGGTGCCATGAACACTGCATTTTCTGTGCTGAAGGGCATGAGCTTTGGAAGCACCAAGAGACCTTGGCAGAAGGTCACCGCTGTGAACCTACTCTCAACTCCACCACCTATCTCACTAAGTGGCCCAAGCAAGTTACACATATTACCTCTTTAGAGCTTTAGAACCTTCAGCGGCAACATGCAGATCCCAGTCTGCCTTGGAGTTCAAAGGCAGTAACGCAAAGAAAGCACCCAACACAGTGCCTGATACTACAGATTAGAGAGATGAGTTCTTATCTCATGCATCTTCTTATCCAGGAATAAAAAGGGCAACAGGAATGCAAAAGCCCCAAACAAAGACCATGCACCCAGAGCAGGTGTACAAGAACTGCTTTTGCTTATTTGTTTCCGCTGTGTGTGTTTGTCTGTTTGTTTGTTTTGAGATGGAGTCTCATTCTGTCGCCAGGCTGAAGTGCAGTGGTGCGATCTCAGCTCACTGCAACCTCCGACTCCCTGGTTCAAGCCATTCTCCTGCCTCAGCCTCCCAACTAGCTGGGATTACAGGCACAGGCCACCATGCCTAGCTAATTTTAGTATTTTTAGTAGAGATGGGGTTTCACCACGTTGGCCAGGATGGTCTCGATCTCCTGACCTCAAGATTTGCACACCTTGGCCTCCCAAAGTGCTAGAATTACAGGCATGAGCCACTGCGCCCGGCCTCTGTTTTTGTTTTTGTGGACAAATGGATCTGAGGAATACTTGCAGGTGTTACTTAAAAAAAAGAGAGAGACTTCATAGTGAAATAAGTTTTAGAAACAACAAAGAAATGAGATAGCCCAGTTCTCTTTGCTTCAGGCTTTCTCATAGTTTAATACGCTAATGTGTATCACACATCTCCAAGAACTGTCAACAATGGTATGAACGTTCTCCCAATTTATGTGACCATGGAACCCTTTGGCATGGAAAAATCCTATGTGACACTTATTCTATGGAAAAGACTTTGGGAAATGTGGGTTTGTTAAAAGAACAAATAAATCAAATGATAAGAAATATATACCCTATTTGGTTCTGATGTGGTCCAGTGGCTTTTGTTGAAAAGGCAGACTTGGGCATGTTTTTGTGCAAACCAAGAAAGCCTAGTACCAGTGTTTCCTATTCACTGAACCGAAACAACTTCTCCTGCTTTTCCTATAAAAAGAAATCATTATTCTGGGACCACAGTGCAGTTGGGGGAAATGTCGGCAACATCTGAACACTTCTCATTCCCTTGGACAGGTAATTCCACTGTTTTCTGCAATAAATGGGCCCTTAAAACGAGTTTTGTTAATTATTCTCTTGAAAGCCAAATCCTCTTTTGACTACACAGGGGAAGCCTTCTGCTTAAAGTCACCCTGGGTTTTCTTTATTATATGAATGCTTCACAGTGAGCAATGCATTACCTTAAAAAATAGAAAATCAATGCCAGGGGCAGAAAAAAAGAAAAGAAATTCCATAGGGATGTGTTGATACACCCATGATTAGTCCAAAAATTGCTTACTTGTACATGAAGATTTTATATACAGGGCTTTCCATGAAGACCTTGCTTCAGGTTAGAATACTAGATACATCTGAAGTGGAAGAGGTGGTCAAAGAGAAAACTAGGAAGAAAATTGTTCTTCCCGTGCTTAGAATTCAAATGCAGAAAGAGAAAATCCTTAAGACTCACCCACACTCTAGGAGGCAAAAGAAGAGAGAGAGAAGGAAGAAAAAGAGGGAGAAAAGAGGGAGGAGAAGGAGAGAGGAAATGAATAAAAAGAGAGGGAGCACAAGTGCCAAAGAGGAGAGTAAGAGAGTCATTGAAAAGCCTAAGGTTGGGAAAGAGGGGCTACAAATGCACAGATTTAAATTAACCCAAGTCAGTAACAAAAGGCTTTGTGCAAGGGCTCTGGCGTTAATGGGATTTGGATTGCTACAGCCTGCAAATCAAGAACAGAACATAACGAGAGATGCCGGAGTTATTTTTGAAATGGATGTCTTAAGTAATAGGAAGCTTAACTAACAGGGACACTGCAGCATTTTGCATGACTGCTGGCTTGTGGCCTGGCTGGGAACTGGAGCTGCCCAATGAATGAGCAACGGCCTCCTACCTGGGACCAGATGGACTAGGGTGAGCCTTGACCCTAAGGTATGCCACTGAGGAGTTGCTTCATGTTATAGGAGGAAGAATGCAGCTGCTCTGTTAGATTGCTTAGTGATGCAGATGATGTAGGTGGAGAGTAACTCTCTGAGCCCCAAGATCCTGGGGCCACTGGTTTAACATTCATTTGTTCAGTCAGTCAGTCCCTGCCTCCATCAGTGCCTTTCATCAGTGCCTCCAAGGTGCCTGGAATTGTTTGGGATCTTGTGAATACCATCATAAGCAACACCAACTCTCTGCTGTCAAGGAACTTACATTATCCCAGAGGAGGGTAAGTGAGCAAATAAGTAAGAATTGCTGTTTGTGATAAGGGCCTTGAAGAAAATAAAAAAGAAAAGGGAGATGAGGTAGAGTGTGGCTTACGGGCAGGGGAAACCTGCTCAGGGAAAGCATCCCTGAGGCAAGAACATTTAAGCTGAGCCTTGAATAATGAGGACTCCAGGCTGCAAAGACCTGGGGAAGGAACAATAGAGCAGGAGGAAGCGCAGTCCCCAGATTTACAATAAGCTGCCATCTTCCCATTCCTCGCTACCAGCTAACTTGGCTTCCCACAGCACTAAATCCACAAGCACACAGACATGTTTAATTTTAAAATCTTAAATTGAATACTATGCCACTAGGAAAATATATCCTGAAACTTAGGTATTTTTAGAACGGTCCACTTCAGTTTCCTCAAGTACTTCTTTCCCTTGCTCAACCAGAAGACCCATATAGTTTAGGTACCTCAGCTTCCTCTAAATACCTGAAACTGCATTCATCAGCCACTTTCTAAAAATTGGATCTTACTTCAAAGCTGAATGACTTGATTACTCCCATAAGAGAATACATTACACTGATTACGGGATTATTCACGTGCCATTTGCAAGAGGTTGGGCAACATTTCTCAACATTCCACCCACCAACAAACAGAGTAATGAAAGTGGAAAACACAAATGCTAATATGCAAATGTCCTCCATATCTTGATACCATGATAAAATTCCTTTTCACTCTTTTTTTAAAAAAAAAAACCTGATGTTAAAAAAAAGAGAGGAATGGTTATTTCGGTACAATGTAGCCCACAGAGAATAAAAGGCAAAAGCCCCAGTAGGGAACCAAAGTGGAGACTGTTTCTATGACCTGGCACTCACTAAGCACTCAGTAAATGTAGGTTCCTCCCCTTTCCCTTCTCCTTCCCCCTTAAATGCCAAAATGCTGAGGATTCATTTTTACATCAATAAGTTTTGAATAACATATTCATTGGCTCCTTCTTTTGTAACTATCAATCTGGTGTTGTGTTTTCATCTTCTGGCTATTGCTTCAGCTTCATCAATTCATGCCAGGGAGAATGACTTGAGGTGAGAAGGGAGTGAGGAGGTGGAAGCTTCATAGGCATGATTCACTGTTAATCAGTGATTAGCATTTTATGCTCAAGACAATCAAACTCATATTTTACTTTTAAAGTTTTAGAAGGAACACATATTCAAAACCAAACCTGAAAACAGGGCATGGTAAGTTCAAGGAAGCCACAAAGTAGACCAAGAAGCATAATTCTACTAAGCACCATTTTATTAGCTAATAACATGTCATTTTTTTTTTCCTATGGGCACCTACTTGCTATCTTGCAATTTCCATAAGGGCACCATCTGTATTTATAAAAGAATTATCTTTGTGGTGATCTAGCAATCTACAAACAACGGTGATATTTAACTTTTCTTAGGGGATCAATTGTAGAATTAAGTTAAAGGATTTATAAGTCTCTTTTTCAGGATGAGCCCTAAAAGGACTTATTCATACATCTCTGTGATGTTGGAAACACATGAAACAACAAAAAAAATGTAATTTTTATTTATTAAAATATAAAGTTCTGGATCTTGACATGTACATTTTTAATCAAGCATAATGAGTCTATACTATAAATTCCAGTAAAACAATAATAAGTAAAATATTTTCTTTTTTTCATTTTAGCTGAAACGGTGGGTTAATTTTCAATGTGAGGTGGTTTGGTATGCCATGGCTTAGACAGAATCCAGTATTAGCCAAGGTCACTGCTATGAGTTCAGTGAGCATCCAGTCAGCCAACTCAGTTAAAACACATGGTTAAACCTTCTCTTGTCCAGTTTTTGATGATGACCTTGCAAATGCATGTTGCTGGCCCAATGATGGCTAATCACATGAGTGGAGATTAGCCAGCAAACCCCTTATCACTGACGAAATCAGAAACTCATAATAGATGCTCTTACATTGGGCACAGATTTCATAGTTAAGTAATACAAGGTGCATGCAGGAAGAAACTTGTTGAAAGGGTTTCTATGGTCAAATAGGAGCTCAGAGAGAACAATCTTTGGTTTTACAAAGGTATATAGTTTTAGTTTTTAGTAAATCCAAAAAAGCAAGATGCATGTCAAGAGAATCAATTACAGATAAATTATTACTCTTTGTTAGGATGCAAATTTGTTCATTAATAATCAATTACTTTGTACACTTAATTTTAAGCAATATTTAAAATAATTATGATTTAAAATATATGGATGTATTAACAAAATTAAAAAGCAAAACACAAGCTAATATTAATACTTAATTGATTGAGTCTTTCCTCTGTACATATATATTTATGGAGTTCCAACTATATCGATTACCATAGAAAGAACCAGGTATAGTGGAGAACAGAACACACATAGTCAGCCCTTCCCTCAAGGAGCTTCTTTTTTTAAAAACAAAGTATGTGTAAATGAACAAGTGGAAATTTATAAAGTCATATTTGTGATTGAATTAGATATATAGTTCTCTCTAATATAGTTTTATGGCTTTTAAAGTCTAAATTGTATATTTCTTCTAAATAATTTGATAATGCACCAGCACGAGGAAGTAATCTTTCTGGATTTGGGGTTTGTAGTTGTTTGTTTGTTTGTTGTTTTTAATGCTTGTTGGTCATTGGAATGTCAGTATTTGGCATATTGAATTTAATAAATTTTGATGACCAAATTTTTGAAATGTATCGATAAAATGAAGAATTTTCAAGGGAAGTGTTAAAAAAGTGTATTTGGGAGTGGAAAATGGGTCTTCCTGGGGAAGGATAAGGAAACAGAGTCATTTATCACAAGAAGTGACTTGATTATTATCTCTATGGGAATGAACACCTAAGAGAAAGAACTCTGGTATTCATGTCCAATATAAGATGGTGACTTGTTCTGAAATGTATTAGAAATCATTGTACTGTATGATAATTTGAGTTCTACATTTAAATCTTAGCTCCACCACTGTGTAGAGAGAACCTCTCCACATCTCAGTTGCTTTATTTATAAAAGGGACATTTCACATGGATTACGTGAGTATAGTAAAAGTATATTGCTTATCATGTAGTCCTTAATCACCAAGAGCTTACCTTAATCATCACACTTTATTATTATCATAACACAAAAAACTCAAGGCTTTTTGTAATAAGGACAGCTTCGGTCTGCATGTGATAACTAATTTTGTGTGTCAGCTTGACTGGGCCGTGGGGTACCCAGCTACATGGTTAAATATTATTCTGGGTGTATTTATGAGAGTGTTTGTGGATAAGGTTAACATTTGAATCAGTAGACTGAGTATAGCATACTGTCCTCTTCAGTGTGAGCTGTGCTCCCATCCGATCTCTTGAAGACTTGAATAGAACAAATAGCTTCTCCTGCCTTCAGATTCAGACTGGAATTTGCTGTCTTGGTTCCCCGGCATTGCCCTTCTCTGGAACTCCTGGTTTTCAAGTCTTCAGACTGCAAATCTTGGGACTTCTCAGCCTCCATAATCACATAAGTCAATCCCTTATAATAAATCAACCTTTCTCACTTGCTATCTCTCTCTCTCTCTCTCTCTCTCTCTGTGTCTGTGTGTGTGTGTGCGCGTGTGTGTGTGTGTGTGTGTGTGTGTGTGTGTGTGTAAAATCTGCTCTGGCTGTTTATGTATAGAATCCTGATTAATATATTTAAAAAGAACCAGCATATATATTATTTCATTAAGTATAGGGCACTACTAATTTTATAGAAATGCATACTGTGGCAATAGTGTATCAAAAATAATCTCTTATTTTAACCACCCAGGACAAAAATTCCCAGAAAGATTATGAACATGAATTTCGGCTTTACCACTCACTACATGGATAAAATGTCTATAATTCTCTGTGTTCCAAATACCTGGTCAGGAAAAAGGAAAGTAGTATATTGTGAGGATTAAAAATTTAAGATGCAAAGTGTCCAGAAAAGGGTCTAGCACACCAAAGATATTCACTGATTGGTAGCTCCCCTTCCTTTTGGTCAAACCATGATTTAGTATATTCCATTTTTTATATGTATATTCCCACAGTCTAAAACTCTTAAAATAAAAAGCATTACAAATAACCTTTGGATTATCTTTAAATAATTCTTTATGGTTTGGAGGAAAAAATCTATAAAAAAATAAAATTCCCAGGGTGCCAAATATACAGTATAATCATTTTGTATGATCATAGCTAATACAGTTCAATCTAAATTGCAGTCTCATATTTGACATAATTATACATAACCAAACACTAATAAAAATCGCTGCCTTATATTTCAAATTGGTAATTATGGTAGTAAACATTAACAACATGTCAGATATAAGATGGTGATTTGTTCTGAAATGTATTAGAAATCATTATACTGTATGATAATTTTAATTACAGTTTGGTAGCAAGAGAGCATGCAGCGGTCTACTGCTCTAGTGCATCATGGGAACTGGCAGCCCTTCAACACAGCCCTCACTCTGACTCCTGTTGTTCAAGTTCAAGAAATTCACAATTCCTCCTCCACCTTTAAATAACAGACTGAGTTCCCCCTGCAGAATCAGCATATCATGAGATCTGGAGTCATTCTTCCAGGATTTAAGTCCTTGTCCTTTCCCTTTCTAGCCATATGAACTGGGCTGAAGGTATGTTCTCTGTCCCTTAGTTTTCTGTTCTTTAAAATGGAAAACATGGTAGTACCTACCTCAGAGGAATATGGTAACAACAAAAGCAGATTATTCTGTTTGTAGTACTTAGCCTAGCACCTAGAACATGGTGAGTTCTCAATACATGTATGTACTGATATAGACATGTATGTATATACATGTATGGTATACATAGTTCTTATTATCATATTATACTAATACTCAGATTATTCATTTTCCTAAGCTTTTAAGATCCTGGTCTTAATAAAAGTGACTGAATGCTCTATTTAAGATAAAGGTGTGTCGAATGTTAGCTTGTGCCTCTCGGGACACTGTATTCCTTGAAATGCATTGGGTTTTCTCCTCTATTGACTCCTTCCATATTTTCTCCATCTCTTTTTTTCTCACTCTGTGCTGAGTCCATGGGATGATGCTATGTTCTTCCTTAAATATTTTCACCTCTGTCTATCGTTTAGCTCATCCTCTCTTGAGCCCTTCATATTGTCTCTAATGATGGCCTTTAAGTATGGATTCAGGATACACCCCATGCTCTACCCATAATACTGGAGAACCACCAAGGAGGCTTCATTCCCTAACAGGTGAATACAAGTACCATGAAATTCTCACCTTCACCCACAACATACCTCTTTGACTTATCTGATCGCGAAGCCCTAATTTAGAAATTTAATAACCTTCCCCCACAACAAAAAGAAAAAAAACCTTGTGTGAAATACATTATTCTGACATAAGAACCATTTGTTTATTCAGAATTACCCATTTCCACCCTTTTTTAAATTCCCTGGGCCTTACTACGTGTTTGCACAACTCTTTCAGCTCCAAGATCCTCATGCAAAGTGGGAAAGAACTCCCCACATCATGATAAAGCATCTTTCCTTCCTGCATTTCCATACTGTTTCAGGTAAAGTATTCAGGGGAACAGACCGGACTGCTAATTAGGGAACTGTCTGAAACCACCATGAACTACATTTCCACTGGTGCAATAAGCAAAGACTCTTCATTAGAATCACTGTCCTCTGTAAGGGAAAGCTGTTTCCAGCGCAATAGATCTAATTCACAGGTGTGATCATGCAGACCTAGGTACAGTATTCATTATTAACTTAAAAGTATGCCAAATCAATTAAAAACCATTTTAAAGGGAAGGAATAAAATTTAGTTCTACCTAACTGCAGCTCAGCTCTAATTTATCTTCCAGCCACTTTCAAGGGATTTTACTTGGTTCTTAATCTAACATTCATTGGAAAGGGTAATTCTCATGAAATTACAATGGCATCTCTTGCGTCGTTTAATGCAAATGTTCCCATTCTTCAGAAATGGAGAGGAGCTTCTCCAATAAAGACTCCCTTCAAAGTGTAAAGTGGGAGAGCTTGGGGAGCTGCTTGAGAAGAATAAAACACTGCATTTCAGAAGCTGCTCAAATTTAAAACTCTGCCCGCATCACTATGACAAATTGTATTCCAAATATAGGTTATTCACAACATGTTTGTTATAAGGCGAGGCATATGAATTCCTGCCGTGTCTTTCTTTACAAACATGTCAAGACTTGTGAACCCTTAATGAAATGCAGCATTTTAGAGGCAAGGGAAGCTACAAAGACTCCGGAAAGAAGAGGCTGTCTTTCCTGGGACTGGGACCTTCTTATGCTAGTGATGGCTCCCATTATCAGAGACACTGTATCATCTCAGTACCAAGTGGGGCTTTAGAGGCCACTGAGTCCAGCCACTGCACCTTCAAATGAAGCAAGAGACCAAGACCTGAAAGAGAATGAGAATTTTCCTAAGTGTCAGGGCTGCTTAGGGGAAAAAGCAACCAGGCCCAGATCTCACCTGCCCAGCCCCAGGCACTTTCCAATAGTGTTATATGGATGAGACCCAAGACTCTAAAATAGCTTTTACCCCCGGGGCACTTTTTTTTTTTTTTAAGACAAGAGTTTTGCTCTTGTTGCCCAGGCTGGAGTACAATGGTGTGATCTTGGCTCACTGTAATCTCCACCTCCTGGGTTCAAGCAATTCTCCTGTCTCAGGTTCTCGAGTAGCTGGGATTACTGGCACCTGCAACCTTGCCTGGCTAATTTTTTTATTTTTTTCATTTTTAGTAGAGGCGGGGTTTCACTATGTTAGCCAAGCCGGTCTTGAACTTCTGACCTCAGGGGATCCACCTGCCTCGGCCTCCCAAAGTACTGGGATTACAGGTGTGAGCCACCGCGCCTGGCCGGGGTACCTTATTATAGTCTTGTGGGGCACCAACTTCTAGATAACCCGTTACAAGTTCCATACATTTGGAAATGAACTTATCCCTATAGGAAATTTCTAGTCATGCTACAGAAGTTAGTTGGACTGATTTTACATTCAGCAACTTTTTAAACCAAGGGGTAAAATCTTTCTTATTTGTTAATTCATATTATATCCTTTAGCTAAAGTGCCACAGTTCACTGGTCACTGAAGTCCCAAGCAGAGGATATCCACTTCCTACTCTATCCCTCCCTAGTACAGGGTTTGCTGATATGGCCAGAACACAGAAGTCTACCCTGGTTTTACTGTAAAGCAGAGGCCAGCAAACATTTTCTGTAAAGGGACAGATAGTGATGATGATTCTAGGCTCTGGGGCTACCTGGTCTCCTTTGCAGCTACTCATTCTGCTTTTGTGGTAGAGAAACAGCCATAGACAATATGTAAACAAATGAGCATGGTTGCATTCCAATAAAACTTTATTTATCTACACTGAAATGGAATTTCATATCAATTTCATGTGTTATGAAGAATTATTCTTCCTTTGATTTTTATTCAACCATTTAAAAATGCAAAAACCATTCTTAGCTGGTGAGCTACACAAAAATAGGCAGCAGCCGGATTTGTCTTATCTACCGTGGCTTGCCAACCCTCGGTTTAGAGAGATCAAAGAGACCACCAAAAAGACAAATTCCTTTTGCTACCCAGTTGCACTCTTTTTAAGCTGCTATTGGCCCTCACCTAGCAAATACATGCTTTTTTAAAAAATTAAATGTGCATGTTTCCGTTTGTGTCCCAGGGGTAATGGTTCACTAAAGTTATACCCTGCTTGTCAACAACTTCAATAACCACATAGCATTCCTCAGTGGGATACCTTCCTTCATATGAAATACAACTGAAAGGACCAAAAAACTTCGTCACTAAGAAACAGTTGTGATAAAATTGTTACACCAATCAGATGAAAGAGAAACATCTACTCAGAGGTAGTCTTATGCTCTCTGAAGCCTGGATTCTTAGCCCTCACACGTGAAGTACTGCTTCCATTTTGGAAAGAAATATTTTCGTTTCACAGATGGCCAATATCAGCACCAACAAATCAATCATTTGCAATTATGATCAATCTTTTGTCTGTACAATCAAGTAAGTAGGAGCATGCTATTTAAATACCTTTACATACAGCACAACTCCATTGGCATCAGCATATTACAAAAACCAATTTTCTTACATCAACTTCTATCTACTTCTAATTCTGTAACATAGCTCTGGGGAGTTGCTACAAGGTCTGTGTAAACTGAAAATCTAAATAACATTATGACGCCTATTACAGAACTAATTTATAATCTAATACCCCAGTTGAATTTAATATCCTATTTATTTACTCCAGCAAAATATCTGGAAAAAATATGTCACATCATAATGTAGTTGTTATGAAAATGGAAAAATAAGGCAGAATTTTAGAGAAAGCATGATAATTGCTAGGGGCAGGTATGAGCAAGAATTTCAGAGCCCCTCACATAAGGAAGAGGCAGAAGCCCTTTAATAAATAGGATTTTTGCTTTATAATGCAATTATTGTCAAATTTAATATTTTACATCAAATTTACAATTTTAAAATGTGATTCCTATTAATGTTATCTGCTCAGAGCCAGTGCGGCATAAAACTGTTGGCCAAGAGATGCCACCGCATCAACTGTCTTTAACAACTCCATTCCCATCCTGGATGGAAGAACTGAGCTTTATGGCAGCATTTATAAGTATGTACTGCCAATACAAATGCACAAGTGATATGCATATATGCAATACACATAGGCTAATGGGAAGAACTATAGAGCTGCTTCTCCGAATGCTAAGTTTCATACTGATTTCTGTATCTAAGAGAAAAGGAGGGAAGGGATAAAGGTTTGAAGGAAAGGAGGGAAGGAAAACATGACATTTTATGTTGCAAAGCTACAGAAAGCATAAATATAAAAACACTACAAAGTGATCATTATACCCTATAGCTGGATGCTTTTAGCCACCTAGGAAGCAGAGGGAGGACTTAATGAAAGTTTAGTGGGGCTCAACAGTACATTTACACTAGAGTCCCCAAGACTCAAAGAAAGGGCAGCAGCTACCTTCAATCACCTGAATCCCTCCAGTAAACAAGAAAATGCCTACTGCTTGCTTTCTCTTGAGATAGAAGCCATGTTTATAGCTTGGGGAGCAGCTCAAAGTCACATTGCCAGAAAAGGAACTACGACTCAAAGCTCCAGGTCCCAAAGTCCACATGCATCCAGGTACACAACCACACAAACGCATGCATGCCGACCCTCACACTGGTGACTTCTATTCCTTACACAAAAGCAGAACAAGTAGCTGTCTCCACGCAAGGTCTCAGACATCGAGATCCTTGAATCCTATTCTAAACCTGCATGTCTGGATTCCCAGTCCCACTCTTGACTGTCTACATTTTTAATACATTCCCCAGGTTATTCTTCAAAGTTTTGGAACCAATGGCCCCTGTGATCATATTTGAGAGGCATCTGAGAAGAGCTCTTTGCCCCTGAAATTATTATAACACTACTCTCTCAATACCCTGGAATCCCATAATTAGCAATTCAATTTTTGCCTCTTAAAGTTTTCTGGTCTCCAAGGGTACTGAAATTAAACTCAAATATACCTAAGAGAAGAAATAGCTTAAGTCCTCTTATCAGATGACGTTTTGTTAGATACTGAAGTCCTGCAGAAATTAAACAAGACAAACCCAAAAGGGCAAGAAAAAGGCTCATAAAACAAAAATATCGAATACACATGAGAAGATCCAGTCCTGCACAGACACACACACGGGGTCTATGACCACATATAACCTCTGAGCAAAATTATGAGTATCAAGCATCAGGCACCTCAGTTCCATGTAGCTCTGCTGAGTACAGACCACCCTCAAATGTAGGCTCCTCAGGTATTCCAGGATATACTCAGGTCTAAACAGGGATATCTTCAAGGGCATCAATTTGTAAAAACATACACATGTAGACTTTGGGGGACTTTTGGTTTGCCTTTTGTTGCCCGGGCTGAAGTGCAGTGATATGCTCACAGCTCACTGCAGCCTCAACATTCTGGGTTCAAGTGATCCTCCCACCTCAGCCTCCTACAAGCACACACTACCATATCCAGCTGATTTTTGTATTTTTTAGAGAGACAGGGTTTCGCCATGTTACCCAGTCTGCACATGTAGACTTTGATATAAGAGTCATGCCCTCTCCTGACAGACGAGCCTCCTCTGGTGGCTTACCTTCTCCAAATATACAGCTGGCCCCCAACTATTTCCCAAGCAGCCCTCCAAGCGTAAACTCTGTCTCTCTCCCCTCTTGTTCCCACTCCTCTGACAGTGTCAGCTCAGTTAGGGTGCTGAGTGGAAACTCTTCCTTGACCATTTTAGCTTCTCTCTGTGAATGTATACATATGCAACAGAAACCTAGCTCAGCATTCTATTGATTATTACCTATAAATCTGGCTGCTCATAAAAAGACTCCATGAAATATAATCCAAGGACATAAATCTCTCTAGGCGAGATGAAATCTGATGGGAAATAAAATTCCCTCATTTCATTTATTTCCTTGTTTAAAAGACTAACTTTCCAATCAGCTACGAACATTAACATGAGCTCACAGGGGGATTGAGGACACAGTACCAATTTGGGGGTCAGAACAGACAGAAGAGCAAACGCTGCTCCTGTCACTCATGGGCTGTGTGTCATCAGTAAGTAATTTACCCTCTCTGAGCTTCAGTTTTGTCATCTCTAAAAGGTGGATAATAAGGGGTAGGTGTGGTGGCTCATACCTGTAACCCCAGGGATTTGGGAGGCTGAGGCGGGAGGAACGCTTGAGGCCAGGAGTTCGAGACCAGCCTGGGCTACATAGTAAGACCCTTGCTCTACAAAAATTTTAAAAATAAGACAGCCATGGTGACTCATGCTTGTAGTCCCAGCTACCGAAGAGTTTGGGCTCACTTGAGCCCAGGAGGTCGAAGCTGTCCTAAGCTATGCTTGCACCACTGCACTCCAGCCTGAGTGACAGTGCAAGACCCTGTCTTAGAAAAAAGAAAAAGAAAAATTGAAACAAAATAAAATGAAAAATAAAAGAAAGACAATAAACTCTTTTGCATGGCTGCTGTGAGATTAAATTAGATAGACTATAACATACCAAACATAAATTAGGAGCTCAGGATGGTGGCTATTACAAGCACCCCATCTATACCTTTAAAAAGAACTTATTATCCAGGAAAAAAAAAAATCCATACTTTCTTCTCACAAGTCCAAGTGGTGGCTAATAAGGAGTATTTCTTTATTCAACTAACATTTATTAAGCACCAACTATGTGTCAGAATTTGTCCTAGGTACTGGGAATTTGTCAGCCTCTAATTATAAAAGGTTATGTACAACACGTAAAGCTACACACAAGAAAAAACAGACAGTGGACAAATATTTTTTTGGAAAAACTCATGTACTGCACACAGCCTCTGTCCCTTCTGCTTTTCATGATTCTTGAAAAAGCCTGCCCCATCCTCTTGAAGCCTCAGAGACCTTCACCCCAACTCCTTTCCTTTGTTCTTGTGGCTCCAGGCCAGGGTCATCTTTGATTTTCCACACCGTGTTGCTATTTTGACTTAACAAACTGACAAATCCCTACACTGTGAGCTTTGTAAGGAAAACAACAAAATCGTATAAATTTTTTTACTTCCCCTACACCCGAAGAGTGCCTGCACTCAGTAGTCAAACCACACCACTGAACCTCTGCTCCCAGAACAAAAAGCACCCACATTGACACTCTCGCCTAGGCCACTCCTACTCACCAGAAAGTCGGCCCCTGAGCCAAAGCAGCTGAGTTCCAGATACGTTTTCTCACAGCAAAAATACTAAATAGACACTGTTTGTTCCAAGAACAAGAAGGAAAGCTTACAAGGCTGAGGAAGATGCTGGTGTGAGCATTGTCACTTCAGCTGGCCAGGAAACTTTGCCACCATTTCTTTCCATCTAATCTTTTTGGCCTTCCAAGTCTATACTTCCGTGATCTGACCCCATGGTGCAAAAGCACATTCCACTCTGTTCCAACCTGCTTAAACAATCAAAGGGTATTTGACTTGAGTGAATCCAAAGCCTCTCCGTTTTGCTGCTTCCCCCTACAAATATGAGGTGCAGATGAATGAGAAGCCTTGAATTGACCCAGTGCTGGGCAAAGAGCAACTCAAGGTTTAGTGACTTCCCGGGTGTCACGAGACAGAAAGACTCTGAAGCTACTGAGCAGACTCTGTACAATCCCAATCGTGGGTCACAAGTAGGGAAGTTTGGAGCTGCAGAAATAGAACATGGGAGTGTTCAAAATGATGGAGGAAGAAGTAACGGGGGGGAGAGAAAAAAAGATCCTTCTATCTTGAATTCTGTAGTGAGGCAAGCATTTGTTATCGTTGTGTCTAGCTCTCAAACCAAAAAAAGTAAAATCAAACAAACAAAGAATTCACCAGCCAGAACCAGGCAGACTCTCCCGCGTTGATTCACACATGGTCTTCTCACTCCCCACTCCTGCCACAGATGGTGACAAAGCTCTAGTGACACACGCGGCACCCTCAGGCACTGAAACTTCCTCTGCAGTCCCCCTGCAAGGGTGACTGGCTGTCACGCTCTCGGCTGGCATGGGGCAATCTCTACCACCCCCCTCCTTGTCTCTGCTCCCATCAAAATGGCACATTGTTAGAAATGTGCTCAGGGTGTGCAATTTGGGGCAGATAGTTGCTGGAGTTCCCATATGCTTAAGGTACATAACTGGGCCACTGAGAAAAGGGAATTTAAGCATTCTAGAAAACAGCAGGAGAGCAAATTGGCCTTTTCCTCTGAGAGCTATTATTAGAGAGGCCCAGCCCAATTCAGCCAGAAAGCCAATATCTAGCCCATCCGCTCTTTCCCGCAACAATGCTCCACACATCCCGCCCTCTTTCAAATAGACCTGCCCTGATGCATCCCAGCCAGACACATGTCTCATCTTTAATGTTAACCACTGGCTTGCAGAGATCAGTGGAAGCAACCCTTCTCATAAAGCAACTCGACAGTCCAAAGTTTAATTTCACATAATACGGAGAACTCACAGAACATGGCATTACATTTGATTTGTACTCGTGGAATTTGGCAGCCTGCTAGCTCTTCTCTCTGTGTACCTGCTGAAGTCACAGCTGCTGCCTAAACTTTGTAAATAAATGCTAAACAAATGCCAAATAAAGAAACCAACTTCCCAGGAAGCAGAAAGGGCAGGAGATCACAGTTTTTGTTCTCAGAAATATGCTGTGACCTGCTTCAGAGCTGCATCCTGGAAGCTTAGTTGTGCCTTGGAAGCTCTCTTTCCTCTGGAGGGAGGGAGAGAAGAAGAAAGGAAGAAAGGGAAGGAGGAAGGAAGGAAAAGGGAGGACAGAGAAAGAGAAGAAGGGAAGGAAGGAGGGAAGAAGAAAACTTGTGTTATCTCTCTCCTTGCTAATGAGTAGAAAACGGTGGTTGCAAAGACAACACGCAGCTTTATTATTTCTTAGAGCACACATTTCTATGAAAATCAGAGATTTTGCAGTCAAATTTTTTCAGTGGACTTAATCTCCAGTGGCGCAATGAAAGTTCACGAGACAATGGATTTCATTCCGTTTGACCCTCAACTTTTCAGGTATGCATCCACTGTACACGTGAAGACTCTTCTGTTGTTCCCTGTCTTTGGCCTTCTGGGACACGTTTCTCAACAGCAACTGCTTGCTGACACCTTATAAAGTTAATCACTCAAGATATTCTGGCATGTGGCAGTCCGTATTCTCTTGGGTACAGGTAATGTACAACGGAATCAACCAACCAAAGCTGGAGAAGGCCAGCATGTTTCATCATGGGTAGAAACATGCTTTATGAGTAGGGTGTCAGGCAGCCACCTTTATTTCCCCGTCTATCTCAAAGGATACATCTATCCCATATATAAGATTAGGAACTAGAAGGAGGTATAAGCCTGACATGTGGAATATTCGTGACTTACAGCCCACCTTTGATGTTCAGATTCTGGCTTCTTGTGACTCAAGCCAAGCAAATTCAGTAACAATGATTAAACTTACAGCTACCCGTCTTGGTCTGTTTTGTGTTGCTATGTAGGAATACCTGAGGCTGGGTGAATTATAAAGAAAAGATGTTTATCTGGCTCACAGTTCTGCAGACTGTACAGGAAGCATCAGCATCTACATCTGGTGAGAGCCTCAGGCGGTTTCCACTCATGGTGGAAGATGAAGAGGAGCCGACATGTGTAGTGATCACACAGTGTGAGAAAATCTCACAGAGAAAGGAGTGAGGTGCCAGGCTCTTTGTGATGACCAGTCCTCATGGGAGCCATTCCAGCAAGAACGCACCCCAGAGAGAGGGCATTAATCTCCTTATGAAGGATCCGTACCCACCTCCCATTAGGCCCTAGCTCCAACACTGAGGATCAAACTTCAACATGAGGTTTGGAAAGGACAAAAACCAGAATCATAACGCTGCCATTTATGGAACACTTTACTATACAGCAGGATCTGTGCAATCAATAGCAGTTTATTTCTTGTCTTCCCCCAGTAAGCCAGGAGGCCCATGATCTTGAAACAACGATATTATTATATAACCATGTAACCAAGCAATTCCCTATGCTACACTTTCAGCCAGTGGCTCCACTTCTCCATCTTGTCAATAACAGCATCTATTTTTGCACACAAAGAAACTTGTTTAATAAAGCAGATATAACTCCTTATGGGTTGGAGTGTGTGGTTTTTGTTGCCCCCCAATAAGCTGTATTATAAAAAGAAAGGCTGGTATTTTAGGTGACGAGTGAAAAATGGGTCAGGCAGCTCTCTGATTTCATAGGAACCTGTCCATCAGAGTGTGTCGCTGATGAGGACTTTATCTGTATGGTTAATTCTGTAAGGAACGTCTCCATGTGCAGTTCTGAACATTTCGCACTCAGTATTAGAAACATTTGGTGCCAAGCAGCACAGGGCCTAGTGGCGCTGATGACACATTTCGGCTAAATCAAGCACCTCGTCCCTCCCGTTCATCCCGGCACAGCCCTGTGAGTCAGTGAGGTCTTCCTCGGCCATGGAAAACTTTTACCTTTTTTTTCCAGCACTGGCTCTGGCTGCTTGCTCCTAAATGACTGTTCTTCCATCTGATTATTTTTCTTTCATACACACCTGTCACCCAACTTTTCATTTTTTAAAAAGTTTTAAAAATTTATTATTCCTGAAGCGAGAACCTGAGAATAAGCGGGCGATTAACGGAATCATTTGACTGACCTTCAGGGGACCCAACGGTAGGTGATTGATGAAATGGCTACAGGTTTAAGCAGAAGGTCAGCTTCAATAATACGGCTGTTACTTCCCATGGTCCTTACAAACCAGCTCAGTCGCTGGCCTTCACTTCTCCTTTGCAACGATTTTAAGGTAAAGACATACGACTGACTCCACCACAAGCCACCCTCTTGTGAGGCCCATTATGTAGTGGCAAAGACGTGGTGGTGGCAATTGATCCAAAAAGATCATGATCTGGTATCACACGTGATTGTTCTCAACCACCAAGGTTCACTGTCAGTTACTTTTCCACCCTACCCATGTCGACCTCTCGCTGGGGTCTGGCAGGAGGGCACTTGGATGCTAGTCCTCACTGCACCACCGCCTAGCCATGGGATCCATCCCTGCTTCCCCTTTCTCACATTTAGTGGGGGTCATACCACGTACCCTACCCACCTTCAGATATTTGATACATGAAAGTTCTAACTGGCAGCATTTGAACTTGAAAGAGGGAACAAAAGAAGGAAAAGACTTCATTTAAATTTTTTTTCTGGGAACTTTTAAGCATTAGTAATAGACAACTCTTTAACCTGATCAATATTTAAGAGTATAGTTCAGGCCGGGCACGGTGGCTCAAGCCTGTAATCCCAGCACTTTGGGAGGCCGAGGCGGGTGGATCACGAGTTCAAGAGATCGAGACCATCCTGGTCAACATGGTGAAACCCCGTCTCTACTAAAAATACCAAAAATTAGTTGGGCATGGTGGTGCGTGCCTGTAATCCCAGCTACTCAGGAGGCTGAGGCAGGAGAATTGCCTGAACCCAGGAGGCGGAGGTTGCGGTGAGCCGAGATCGCGCCATTGCACTCCAGCCTGGGTAACATGAGTGAAACTCCATCTCAAAAAAAAAAAAAAGAGTATAGTTCAGCTTTTCTTGAGAAAGTAGACCAGTAAATAGAAAAGAATGATAGCAACCATCAACGGGCCACTGCATCATTTTGCCTGCACCATCTCAATGAGTCCCCAAGTGAATCCTATAAAATCAAGGCAGTGGAGAGTGGTTAGAAGCAGGGCCCTGGACCCATACGACCCAGACTGAAATGCAGGTTCACCCACCAACTGGCTGTGTGACCCTGGGCAAGTCATTTAATTCACCTTGCTTTCAGCTCTGTACACACAGAAAGGGGATGATGGCACTCAGCTCTCAGGCTGCTAAAAGGATTAAACAAGTCAATACATATAAAGTACTGGAATGGGTCTTGGCCCATGACTAAGCATTGCATGTTAGTATGACTGTCACTAATCCAGCTTTACAGATGGGGAAACTGAGGATTGGAGAGGATACTTAAAAGGCATACTCAGGCTGGGCACAGTGGCTCACATCTATAATCCCAGTACTTTGGGAGGCTGAGATGCATGGATCACTCAAGGTCAGGAGTTCAAAACCAGCCTGGCCAACATGGTAAAACCCCATCTCTAATAAAAATACAAAAAAAAAAATTAGCCAGGAAGGTGGTGGGCACCTGTAATCCCAGCTACTTAGGAGGCTGAGGCAGGAGAATTTGCTTTAACCCAGGAGGTAGAAGTTGCAGTGAGCCGAGATCGTGCCACTGCACTCCAGCCTGGGTAACAGAGTAAGACTTTATCTCAAAAAAAGAAAAACAAGAGGCATACTCAAAGTAATGGCTATTGAGTGGAGAGCAACATGGGGATTTGAACTAGGCGGTCTAACTACAGAGCCCAAGTTCTTAACCACTCCATTCACTTCTTCCTAGGATCAGTGATCACTTATGAGTTCCTCAGCCTTATGAAATCAATTTAAAATGGACATTGTGAAGGGAAAAGGGTTTCAAAGGGGCAGTCCAGTGTCAAGTCAGGAATATAGAGAGGTGTGCACCCCAGTGTTTCTAGAATGCCACTGGGAAAAGGGTTACCCAAAGCTTCACAGACTTAGGGACAGCTCTGTCTCTCTCCCCAGACCCTTTACAAGGAGTGAATGAACCTTCCCAATACTTCTCTCTGCCCTGGAGCAGGATGTAACAGGAGAGGATTCATTCCTCAGAAAAGAAAGAGGTTAACAAATCATGCATTGAGGCAAAGAGGGCACTAGCTAGGGTTGTATGAAGCCCTTTTGCTCTCATGGGAACTCTGCATTGATAAAGTTAGTCTTGGGCACAGGAAGGAGAGGCTGTTGTCTAAACAAGGTGGTTTGAGATGCCACAGAAGGACACAGCTTCCCAAACAAATATTTCTCCGCTGATATCTTACTAGTCATGGTTTATGCTTTTGCATTAAGCCTGTATCCGTTGAGTCCTCCTCTTTCAAAATGCAAATATGCCCAAGGTAAGTAAAAAATTAAATTCTGGTCCCTGGTACTGCCTGTGTTCCTCATATCCATTTTCCCAAACGGTGAGATACACAAGCACATGGATGTCCTCAGAAAGGAATGAGGAATGAAAGGCTGAAAGGGGGCTCTGAAAAACAGGTGGTGAGAAAGGGGAAAAAGCCTACAAGATTCTGCCAAACAGAAGTGACATGACTTGACTTTTCATCGGAGAGAAGAAAATGTGGTGCTTACTATGAACTGTTTTCATGTACTACAGATTGTGAAATTGAGTTTCAGAGGAGTTAAATGACTTGCCCAAGCTAACACAGCTAATAGGAAACAGAGATGACATTTGAACATGTTTCTCTCCAAATCCCATAATCTTACCCCATAGCCTCTGTCTCTCTCTGCTAAATTACCTACTCTTGAAACTCGGGTATCATCTTGAGTCTCTCTATTTCTAAATCAGAATCTGTGCTCAACGGTTTCTCTGCAGGTCATTGGGTTTACAAACTTTTCTCCCTTATATATATTCTTCATTTCCCCACCGCTTCCAATGCAGTCATGAGGATAAAATATGTGATTTTGTTTCTCTCCATAATTTCTCTTCTAGAAGGCTATGGTCAGAGTCAGCAGCAGCAGGGGTTGCACTGAAGCTTAAGAAAAAGCGAAACTATTAAGCCACAGTTCATCCCTCTTCAACGACTCTGCCCAAACTTTCAGAGGAAGCAATGCTCCTATTACAGCAGCAATCCCCCGAGGTTCAACCAGCAGCCAAGTGCAAAATACCTGAACCCATCCAGGCTTTCCCTCTCTCTCTCTTTTACCAATTCCCTGCATGCAAGCCTGCCTCAGTGGGAAAATATCCACTACAAAAAGAGAACAGATGAATGATACGTACAATTGTTCAAGCAGTCAGTGCCCAGAGAACTAAATAGAGTCTTAAAGTCATGATACGGCTTTTGCTACCAAGGAAAAGTTGTCCAATGTTATGGGCTTCTACTCACAGAGAGAAAGGTATAGAACTGTCTCTTCCTTAGCCTTGCTCTTCTACTCTGCAAATAGCGACCATGTCCCATAATAGAGACTGAAAATACCTAATATTTATTTTCCCAGCCTGCCTTACAACTAAGGTATCATTACATGTCTTAATCATGACCACAAAGATCTGAGGGGAAAGTCCTGTAGATGGCTCCCAAGAGAAGCTTACCTCCCTGATAAACAGATACACAAGAAGAAACCCTCTTTCCTGCCTTTGGATTTGAGTGTGTGATGCCCAGAGCAGCCATCCAAGCTCAAGGACCAGCCAATGCACAGAAGATGGCTGAGTGAAGGCACAGAGAGAACCTGAGCCCAGATACCATCATTGAATTTCTGATCCAATTCTGAAACCACCTTGCCTCCACACTCCTTATGTATTAGTTTTCTATTGCTGTGTAACAAATCACCCCAGATTTTGGCAGCTTAAAATAGCAAACATTATCTCACAGCTTCAGTGAACCAGGAGTCAGAGCAGCATAGCTGAGGAATTCCGACTCAGGGTCTCCCACAAGGCTACATCAGCAAGATGCTAATGAGGGCTGCAGTCATCTCAAGGCTGAGCTAGGACAGGATCCTCCCAAGCTTCCTCACACAGGCCACTATACAGCAGGGCAACTGGCTTCCCCAAGAGAAGGAGCGCTTAAGGAATCGAGAGAGTGAACCCTAGGATGGACGTCACAGTCTTTATAACCTAACCCTATTATTCCCGCTACATTCTGTTTTTTTAACTGAGAGGTTCTCAGCTGTTGTACCATTGACATTCATATTAGAATGGATAATTCTTTGTTGCTGGGGCTGTCCTGTGCATTATAGAATGGTTAGCAGTATCCCTCAGCTCTACCTATTAGAGGCCAGTATTACCACCACCAGCCCCAGCTGTGACCAAAAAAAAAAAAAAAAAAAGTCTCTAGACATTGCCAAATGTCCTACAGAGACAAATCACTCCCAGTCAAGAATCACTGGTTTATAATGAGTCACAAAACCCCACAATCAAAGGCATGAATACCAAGAAGCAGCGATGGTTGGGTACCTTCTTAGAGGTTGCATACTTCATCTTGTTTTGTAAGATAATCAACTTCCTTAATGTTTAAGCCACTTAATATTGACCCTTTGGTTATGTGAAGCCAAGAGCACCCTAACTGACATAAACGGACTGGCCACTTATTTTATCTATTAATAAGGCTTGTTTTTTCCATGTTTCAGGAACGCTGAGTACAAAAAAAAAAAAAAAAAATCAAGCAAAGTACCATGCTTACCAAGAAAGTGGCTCTCTAGTACCCTGGTATAAAACCCATATCTCCCATTTCAGACCAATAAAATGCTAAGCAACACACACACACACACACACACACACACACACACACACACACACAAGCTTCTAAAGAAAAGACATCAACTGCACTCATTTTGTGCATTTTCCCTGGATAGAGAAGACACAGAAGTCAGAATGCAAAGGAAGAGAACAGTAAAAAATGCTACCACTTCCAAAAAGAAATGGTCAAATTATATCAATTGGAATTCTTTAGGCTTTTAATAAAGGTTATATGCTCAGAAAAAGACAGCTCCTGACCTGTATGGTTATAGAATGGAAATAGAGAAGAGTCACCTACCACTTAGCAGCCTTAAACGCTGACTGTGAGGCAAAGGAGAATGCCAGCCAGCTGATCCCGAAGCTGCTTCTCTCATATTTCTGCCTGCTTACACCCTCTCTCCCTCCCCCTCACCCACCCTGACAACTTTTCTGGGTGCCCTCCAAGTAAACCCTCTTTAGAAACCTAGCAACTCTTGGATTTTCCCTCAACGTCTATATTCCCTCCTCAAGCTTTCAACCCATTCATGTCCTCTGGTAGCCTTACAGTTATACCCTGCACCTGAATCACAGGAGCCTGTGCAATTTACCAACAACCTTGGTTTTCATTCTTCAGCTCCTTCAGCAGCTGACCACTCCTCAGTCCCTCAGTCTCCCAGGGGCGAAGTGCTTCTTTCTACATTATTATGACCATAGCTGGCTTTCTCAACCTTCCAGGCTTTGAACACATGGTCCTAGGGAAAGGCCATATGGTGATTTTTGTTCAAAAACTAAGGGTCTTTTTGTCAGCGTAACCCATCCCTTTACAGAGCTCCCTCAGGAGATTACAAAGTCTGTAACAGGCATCCGAAACCAATTATCAACTAAGGGGCAGCAGTCCCAGGAATAGCCATGGAGTTCAAGATGAAAGGCTCAGAATGAAAGCTATTTCCAACACAAACATCTCTTAGAGTGGTAGAAATAAACCTTGGGGGGAAATGACATTATTGTAAAATGTGTTTTATGACACTGTAATGATTAATGGCATTTCACACTAATAAAGTTGACAGGAAGAGGATGTGAAAGACTAACGAAAGTGCAAATACAAATTTCCTTTTAATATCACCAGCATTTTTCTATAAGAACAAGACGTGCACCAACAGGATAAGAGGAATGGCTATTTAAAAAATCCAAAATAAATAAATAAACAGCAGTAGACATCAGCAACACAACCAAGTGAATAGTAAGTTCCATTTAATGGATGCCCCAGAGAGACTACTGCAAATATTCCTCCCTCTTTTTAGTCACCAATGCTTTTTGCTGATCAAGGCTTTGCCTGATGACACAGGATCTTACTGCTCAAAGAAAAAGTTCATTGTTCAAAGCAAGAATCCCACTTAGCCCATTATGTTGCTCCATTTCAGCAAATCCATGCCTTACCTCTCTTTTCCATTCCTTCCCTCCACTCTCAGGGAAGAGCTGAGCCTTTCCACCCAAGGTTGGCCCCTCCAACATGGCCATCAGTCCTGCCTCCTCCAGCCTCCTGGGACATTTCTTTTTCTCTACCTCAACAACATCTGATTCTCCCTTCTGCACTTCTTCTCATGGCAAGTTTTCTCCACATAGAAAATAGCTTCATGTGTTCATGTTTGTTAATTGTTATTTTATTTCACTTCTTTCTGTCTCTACTCCTGGGATGAGAGGTCTCTGACCATCCTCTCACTAGTCATTCCTCAGTCTAGGGAGGAATCTGAAATCCGGCATGTATTTGTACTACTTGGGGAGACTGACCACGGAGTATCATCAGGAGATCTCTCCAGTCACATCTGAGACCTTATCTCATTTCTCATTCTACTAAACTTCCTGGGGCACTTGACATTGATCACCACTTCCAGCTTTTTCTGATTTCTCTCCCATGTCTCTGACCCCTCCTTTACCTTCTGTATTAGTCTGTTCTCACACTGCTAATAAAGACATACTGAAGACCAGGTAATTTATAAAGGAAAGAGATTTAGTGGACTCACAGTTCCACATGGCTGGGGAGGCCTCACAATCATGGAGGAAGATGAATGAGGAGCAATGTCACATCTTACATGGTGGCAGGCAAAAAATCTTGTGCAGGAGAACTCCCATTTATAAAACCATCAGATCGCATAAGACTTATTTACTATCATGAGAACAGCACGAGGAAAAACTCACCCCCATGATTCAATTATCTCCCACAGGGTCCCTCCCACAACATGTGGAAATTGTGAGAGCTACAATTCAAGATGAGATTTGGGTAAGGACACAGCGGAACCATATTTCCTTCTTTTTTTTTATTATTTTTAAATTTGTTCCATAGGTTGTTGGGGTTACAGGTGATATTTGATTACATGAGTAAGTTCTTTAGTGGTGATTTGTGATATTTTTGTGTACCCATCACCCAAGCAGTATATTGCATCCTATTTGTAGTCTTTTATATTTTTTATATTTATTTCTCCTTCCCAGCTTCATCAGTGAATATCCTTCAAAGCTCAGTCTCAAACCTCCAGCTTTTCCTCCTGCATTAGCTTCTCTAAGCCTCCATTTCTTCATCTATAAAATGGAGATTATATCTATCTCACTGGGTTGTCAAAAGAAATAAATAACATAGGTAATCCAAATAAAGTGCTGAACACGGTGCCATCTCAAAGTCAATGTGACTGACCATCATGATCTCTTTGAATGCCCACTCAGTCTTAACACTTGAATGTAAGCTCCAGGAGGGCAGGGACTTCAGTTGATTCACTCCTATAACTCTAGCTCATCGATACAGTAAGCACTTGATGACCATGTGACTAACTAATAAATTAAAAAACATTTCAATTAATGACTCAGTACTGGTAATTCCTGTATACAGCCCCTTACTTCTGACCCTATTTGGCTGTGATTTTGAAATCCACCCAAGGTGACATTAGAGTCACCATCTGCCTAAAATTTGCTTCAGTGTTTCTTTTCCTACTGATTCCTTTTTGCAAAATCCTCATTTGTATTAATTTGAAGCAGCCACTTCCATGATATCCTACAGACAAAATCTTGGTTGGATTCTACTCTCTCCACCCTCCATTGCTCCTCTACTGTCTTATGCACCCCATTCATCCCTCCTCTCCTCTTAGCCCTTAATCTGGCAGTTTCTATCTCTGAGATCATCACTGAAGCCACTAAGTGATTTCCAGATCTCCAGTCTTGCTAAAGCATTCCTCCCAATTGCTGAACAAGTCTCCAGGAATTAGGTAGCCAGTGTCACTTCTTTAAGAATCGAAACCCCTAAGCCTGACAAAACTGCCTATTTAACATTCTCTCTCTCAGTATCTCTTAATGATGTAATAAATTAGCTTCTTCCCACCATGTGCCTCCTTTTGGTTTTGTAGTGGACAAGAGGTCACATGCAGCCATTCTATGTAAATACAGGCAAGATGTTAACGTTAAAAAGTACTTCTTAAGCTTGAACTAGGATGGCATTGGACAACGAATCATAGCCCATGCCCGCCATTCACTGGGCTCTTGTTCTCTGCTAGACAAGGCACAGAGTGGTACACACAGTGTGCGGTATCCCATTCAATCTCCACAAAAACCCCAAGAGATAAGTGGTTTTGTCCTCACGTTTGGAAACACTGAGGCTCAATGAGCTCAATAACATGTCCCCAAACACACAGCTATTGAAGCAGCAGAACTGGCTTCTATCCGAAGTCCAGCTGACCCTGAAGCCCATGCTCTTGACCAGCCTGAACACTGAAGCTGAACTCAGGGGTCCAGGGGCCCAGAATGGAGACCAGCAAAATGAAGCCTAAATTAATTGAGTAAAAGAGAAAAAGAGCAGGAAGAAAGCCATAAGTCAGAAAGAAACATCTGGCACAAAACCAGCAAAGAGTGGAAGAGTTAGAGAGAGAATTCATTGGAGAATGTGAGAAATTAAGACAAGTGAATTCAAAGAGAAAACATATGGATAGTAGCTGGAAGAAAACCAGGACACCCATAAATGCAAAAGAAAACAAAGGTTATCATTTTGGATGCGGGGTGGCATGGAAAACCCATGAGAGCGATGTGGCTTCTCCGGAGACAGAAAGAAGTGAGTGAAGAAGAAGGTGGAGAGACAGACCTAAAGGTGGACACAGGCTGAGAAGTTGTGGCAGATGCAGCCACGCTGAGGTTTCCCTAAAACTCACCTTTGCATAGGGGTTGTCCTACTCTCACCCCTGCATGCGGATGAACCCAGGAGAACACATGTGAATCTCCAGGTACAACATAGCCACTCAACAAACATTCCTTGCACTGCAAGAGAGAAGACTTTTTGGGTTGCTTCGAAGGGATTGATTATGTGGATCCCAGTCACTTTTGAGAAAAGAAGGCCATGAGAGATAAGTCTGGATGACTTATCTCTATCCGGTCTATAGATAACGTGAATTATGAATAAGCTGGTACCCAAGACCCAATGCCCAACTCCTAGACATACCCTTTCCTGGAAAAGCATCAGAAAGGTTTCCTTCATGCCTGCCTTTCTTCCTCCCCTTCTTCCACTCCACCCTACCCACTCACACCCCCACCCCTGCCTGAGTCCTTCCCCCCCCCTCACCCCACCCCTACCTGAGCTCCTCCCTACCCCCCACCCCCACCCCTGCCTGAGCGCCCTACCCCCTCCTTCCCCACCCCTACCCCCTACCCCCTCACCCCCCACCCCTGCCTGAGCTCCTCCCTACCCCCCACCCCACCCCTGCCTGAGCTCCACCATTCCCCCTCATCTCCAACCCTGCCTGCACTCCTCCTCTCCTCATTTTCACATCAAAACCTAGCCTATCTTGAAGGCCTAACAGGGATTACAGGTTTCCTCAGGGCTTTCTAGAATAATCTTATTCCCCAGGTACCTTCCCCTTTCTTCAAATTCTGGTATTAAGTCAACCTAAATTGTTTTCTTATTGTTACAGGCACAAATGCCTTCTATTTTGAACTTAATACCAGATCTTTGAGTACAGAAATCATATTTTCTCCATCTCTTCCCTACTGTGTTTTCTTAGACATGGGTCAAAGCTAAGGCTATTTTTATTTTTTGATATGAATAAAGAGATGGATAAATATACAAATGCATTGAGTTGATTTATATAAAACTTATGGATCAAGTTTGGGAGGCAGAAAAATCTATATAACTGGCCCTTACTATTTATCTGAGCCTCAGAGAGCTCATAATTTGTCCCCAAACACACATCTACTGAAGTAGTAGAACTAGCTTCTATCCCAAGTCTAGCTGATACCAAAGCCAATGCTTTTGATCAACCTGAACACGCTGAGACTGAACTCAGGGGCCTGGGTGCCAAGGATAGAAATAAAACTACCTATCCCCAGGGCTTTTGTAAAGATGTAATGTGATACTGCCATCACTACAGTGCCTTTCTTTGTACATAATTGATATGAAAATCATGATCAGAAAATATATCGTGAATGTTTCAATATCCATTAATACACAGGTAATGTACCTAAAATGTGTATTACAGCTCCTCTGTGGAAGGCTTAATTTTTATGAGCTTTCCTTTGTAAAGGAAATGAATAAAAATTTATTCTCTCTGGAATTAAATATTGCTTATCTATTGCTACAAAGTCTCCGTTTTCTGAAATAAATAGGTAGCAATTCAGAAGGACATTTAGGTCACAAATGAAAGAATAAGTGGGAATTAGTTACCAAGAAAGCCTAGTGAGGTCTAAACAACCTCCCCACCCTCACCCCCAAAAAACAAGCTTGCTGTGGGTAAAGAATTAGTGGCCTTTGAAGATTCCTAACAAGACTCATCACTCACATGGGTCTCTTCATCCATAGATACCAAATAACTGTAGAGTCCAATTTTAATATTTTCCCTTGAAAGATAAGAAGCCAGGAAAAGGTTTCCTTTGATGTTTTCCTCATGATACCCCAAAGATGCAATGACAAGACCAGAAGAAGCTCCCAGTTCTTCTAGACAAATCACATCTGTAATTCTGGGATGTCACCTATTCGGTTTTTTGAGCATAGCAGCTCAACTAAGAGGGCAGTGCAATAACCCCACACAGCCAGGTCCCTTACCTTCTGTGGCCCTCCATGGCTCTCTCCAGCACCAGAAAGCCCATGAGGAGACTAATGCAGAGGCAGTTTCATGGGCAACTGACTGTGCTGTGGTCAATCACAGGCATCAATCCCCGCTATCAACTCAGCTCCCTCTTCGATTAATGCAAAGCTGTTTTGTTAGTGTGTTGAGAGTTGGGGCTACAGACAGCCTCAAAGAATATTTTATAAGCATAAAGTCAAAATCTATACATTCCTTATCATGAGATGTTTTTGTGTGTTTGTTTTCATTTTTTAAGTTTACCCAAAAAGGAAAAGGATAGTAATAATCTCTTTCCCTCCATCACAACTTTGAGAGATGTTTATTAAAGCCAAAACCTCTCTTGACGTTTGCCAGTTGCTAAATAGGAGCTGTTTTTCCTGCCAAATATATCCTCTCTTTTTCAATGCTTATGAATAGATTATATATAAATAGGATGAGTTAATGCTGTTCATCTGATGAAAGGGATTAAAATAGATGAATACAAAATTAAGGTAAAACAGGATGCTATTGGAGTTTGTGGGAAAAGCATCAGAGAGAGCATTGGTCTAGAATACTGGGCACCAGACACTGGGGAGAAAAACCTAACTTTATCCTGAAAGGCCTTGACTTTATTAGCAAGATTAACAGGGTAACGCCATGTGGCTCCAAATGAAATTGTCAGGTTTGAGGTGGAAAAAACTACGAACTATATATACTACACACTTCACTATGTGTACCTATGATGCATTTTTTAAATTAGCAGCCCATTCCCATTTCAAGCAAAAAATGACACTTTCATCAAGAATGTCTTGATTTTTGTGCCCAGCCTCTGTGCTAGGCCTTTATAACTATAGCTCATTTAATCTGCACATCTCTGAGATGCTGGTATTATTCATCACTCAGTGAGTTGCAGAAAACTGCCGGACTGGCTCATGCTTGTAATCCCAGCACTTTGGGAGGATGAGGCAGGCGGATCACAAGGTCAGGAGTTTGAAACCAGCCTGGCCAACCCAGTGAAACCCTGTCACCACTAAAAATACAAAAATTAGCTGGGCATAGTGGTATACACCTATAATCCCAGCTACTCAGGAGGCTGAGGCAGAAGAATTGCTTGAACCTGGGAGGCAGAGGTTGCAGTGAGCCAAGATTGCACCACTGCATTCTGGCCTGGGCAACAGAGCAAGACTCTATCTCAAAAAAAAACAAAAAAAAAAACAAAAAACGCTGCTCGACTACTATATATGTGTGTGTATTATGTATACATATGTATGTGTGTATAGGTATATATGTACATATATGCACACATATATATGTATGTACATATATATACATATCTATACACACATGTATATATATACATATATATAAACACACACTATAACTGCCCAACTATATATGTGTGTGTGTGTGTCTGTGTGTCTGTGTGTGTATGTCTGTGTGAGTGCATATATACAATATCCAGTTGAATTTTAATGACAAATAAACAACAAATAATTGTTTAGTATAAATATGTTCCAAATATTGCATTAGACATTCTTATATTAGAAATTATATGTTTATCTGAAATTCAAATTAATATATATTCTTCCCAGAAATGTACTTTCAAAGATGAAATGGGTGTCCCCTGCTTTCTCTTGCAACCCTATCTCCGAAGAATTTAAGTTGCTCTGAGAAACAAAGAGTTAAGTCCTGTTGGCAAACTCACCTAAGGGGCAGCCTCTTTATCTATATCAATTAGATTGGCTGAGGATTTGCCTGAATTATTTACAGACTCAGGAAATAACCTTCATTTCAACATGGTTGGTGGCCATCACGTTTGTGAATTTTACAACTGCGACCTCCCTGTACTGTGTGTACCTGTGATGTATTCTTTAAATTGGCATCCCATTCCCATTTCAAACAGAAAATGACACTGTCATCAGGAATGTTTTTATTTTTGTGCCCCGCCCCTGTGCTAGTGCTTTATTACTTTAGCTTATTTAGTCTCCAAATCTCTGAGATGCTAGCATTATTTATCACCTGGTGAGTTGCAGAAAACTGCCCGAGGTCACACAGCTGGTAAATAGAGGTGCCGGGATGCATATGAAGTTCTGTCTTACTGCCAAGCATATCTCCGCCTATCTCACCTTTCAAATCAACCCATCACCTTTATTTTTTCAACTGCAAATGTATGATGTGCAGAGGACTGTGTTAGAGACTGGGGCTTGATTCAGGTAATGGAGAGGAAGAAGACAAAAGACAAGCGACTTGTTAGGAAAACAAGACAAATGCATTCAAGCACGATCATAGAAGACAGTCAAGAAGTGTCAAAGTGATTCACACTTGAAACTAGTGCATTAGAAGAAAGTGTTCTGGGTATCAAATCAAGGTTCCTAATAATGAATATCATTCAATAAACACCTACTGTATATGGGCATGAGGTAGACATTACAACCTTCACAGTACCGGTGAGAAAGCGAGGCAGAGGGTGAGTAGTTTTCCTAGAGTTACTAAGTAGTAGGGCTAGATGACTCAAACAGGAATACCCAGGACCCCTCTTCCACAAAGTCCATACTTTGAACTAGTAGGCTCTGAGGCTTTAATATATATTCTTCTGGGAAATGTACTTTCAAAGTATCTCCTTTATGCCCACGAATTCTCACAGCTTTCAGCTCACCTCAAAACACAATTTACCTTCATGAGCCATCATGGGGATGTATAACACTCCACAAAGGCCAATGAACAAATTATATTCATCTATACATAATCCTGATATCTGGAAGAAAAGGGTCAATGCAAAAATGATTCATTACCATAAACTCAAGAAAAGTCGACCTCACTTGTTTATTTCCACTGCAGGAATCAGGAAATAACTTATACTTCATCAGGAGCTTTGAAGGAAGTAGAAGCGGTGAGATCCCTCACATTTTTATTCAATTCAACCACTATTTAATGAGAAGCCCACTGTACACCAGAAAAAAAGTGGCAGCAACAGCCCAGTTTGCCTGTGTTCAAAGCTTCTACGGGTCCATGCCCAGAGAAACGAAGACAAAACAGGTTGTTAATACGCAACCACTCTCCTGTCAACTATGCTCTGGGCCAGCTGGGCTTTTTGTGGCAAGCAACAGAATGATCTTCAGCTAATTGAAGCCCAAACAATTGTTTACAAAGAGAAAATAAGAGGACATGTGGTAACCAAAGGAAATATTGGAGAGTCAGGCTCCAGAAAGAACAGGAACCGTAGTAGCTAAGGGGATGGAGATAACAGAACCCGATAGATCCTCTTACCAGCCATCTCCGTGGTGGCAGTTTAGTTCCAATTAGAGTCAGTAGTCAGGTTTCTGTGAGAGAAACTCCAACCCACCTAGTGTTTATCATAGTCAGATAGAGAACCAAAACTCAGGTGCTATTACTGAAAGAAAAAAAAAGAAGAAGAAAGAGAGAGAGAGAGAAAAGAGAGAAAGAATGAAACAGAGGAAAAGAGAAAGAAAAGCACAAGAAAGAGACCGAGAGAGAGAGAGAGAGAAGAGAAAGAAAAGAGGAAAAGAAAAAGAAAGAAAGAAAGAAAAAGAGAAAGACAAAATGTCCAAGCATCTACCTCCCTTCCTTTTTTTCAGCATTATGTGCTTACAAAATATATTTTGTAGTGGTTTCAGGCTCAGACTCTGAAACCGGATTTCCAGGGCTCTAATCCTGGTTCTGACTCTTGTTAACTGTGTAACATTGGATAAGTTGCTTACCCATTCTGTGCCTCAGTTTCCTTGTCTGTAAAATGGGAATGATAGTAGTATACATCTCTTTTAGCTGTTGTGGGCATTAAACGTGTTAATCAATGTGAACTCTTTAAAATAGCATCTACTGTGTAGCAACTACTCCATAAATATTGGGCATCATTCTTGTCATTAATCTATGCATTCGCCGTTGCCTACCATGATTTCGAGGCTGTTCCTGCAGCATAACCTACCCCATCCTGACTGTGGCATTCTACCTCCATAACAGTTTCGTTCATTTCAAATGACATGTACTACAAGTACCAAGAGTCTAGCTTAAGAACTGAACACATAGAAAAAGACACCGTCTGAGCTTAAAATGTAGTTGAAAATCTGTAGTGTCTCAATAAAGCATGGCTCTTAGTCTGCTCAATTCCACACCAAAAACAAAACCTAGAAACAGATGTCTAAGAAGCACAGTTCCTATAAAGGTCTTGGATTTTGCTGGTAACTGTCGTACAAATTTACTCCTCAAAATGTAAACAACTAGAAGCACCTATGCCTCCCTTCTGTGAAAGGGCATTTATACTACATACGTGTTTAATAATGTGCTTACTAAATGTTTAATAAGAACCTAAACAACTCCTCTTGCTACAGTAATATAATGGCTAATAGGCCACTGGTGGACTGAGTGGTAACAGGAAGTATAAAATCGCGTCGACTTAATCCATAGGTCTCATTACCAAAAAGGGGATAAAATATTCTATACCAAAACCAATGTACAAACACTGCCAAAAGTCACAGCCAGATACACAGATTGAAGATGAAGAACAGCTGCAGTGAAAATTTTATGCTCTTTACTACATGACTTCTCTAAGGACCTGATTTTAAATTCAGTCACTGATTTCCTCATTTGTCAGCATGAATCGCCACAGCCGACCACAGAAGCTAGTTGATGAATAGGACTTTTGATATTAAAAATTATTCACCAAAGGCATAGTTTCCAGTTTTATATATATATATATATATATATATATATATATATATATATATAATTAACATCACAACTAGTCTATGTCTTGTGCATGAGCCTTATTGCCTAAGCCAGTATGACTTAGGAACCTACTTACAGAAGTCAATATATGGGCTTTTTTAAGGTTGCAGAATGCCCTGGAGCAGTAATGTGCTAAATAAGGTATCTTCCAGAGGCTAAAATGGTTAAGCACCTTGTGCAGCCCTGCTGGGATTAAAGAGCTAGCTCCCTCTTTGGAGTCTAAAAATTGTGAGCTACCATTTAAGTCTTCTTTCTCCAAGTCAACAAATATGACTTATTTAAACGATCATATGGGCATGGATTGGTATCCAATCAAATCTCTGTGGCACAGACCATTACAAACTAAGGACTTATTCCTATCACCCCTAACACATAAATGACTGCAGTCTTGGGGACCATCTAGGGAAGCATTTCACTAGGTTGTTTAGATCATTCAGAAAAGATCCATCTCAAATCAAAATATGAATAATATTACTAGGAGCAAGGTCCAGGCTAGAGAGCACCATTTTCAGAAATATAAAATGTTTGTAGATTAATTGTATATTACTCAACTTCATCTGTAAGAATCATGTGGTTGAGATCATAGTCTGCATCAGAAATCACATGGGTTTTTGTTTACGATGTGCAAATTAAACATTTCCATATTTGCAATTTAAGCTTTTACTTAATTCATCATTTCCAATCTGATGAGGGTCCCATGCCTTGGGGCCTTCTAAAGGTCAGGTCTGATTACGTGGGAGCAGCCAGAAGCAGAAGTGAGGACTCAGGCTTTCCTGCCTTCGTTATGTACTTCAGTGTCCTTTACAGAAATCGTTTACATTCATTATTTGTGTCTTCCTCATATTTTTATACCTTTGTTTGATTTGCCACATCTTTATATATAAGACCTCATTAGCTAAAAATAAGGCAAAACCACCTTACTACTGCTTTTATGGTGTTTTTTCCTCCTTTAAGCAATGGTATTTTTCTATATGATAGCATTATTTTTGTTTTTTGCTTAAGTTAAAAACGTATATGTTGTAGGCATGTTGGCATATATATGTGCCTGTAAAATGAAGCATTGCATAAGCATATATCCAAATACATGGCTATGTAAAAATAACTGTTAGAAATTCATGTAGATAATGATAAATGGATAATATCAATTTCCACTTAGATAAACTTATTCACCTTTGGCAGTAAGCTGACTTATAATTAAATTGGCCCAACCGTTTATATGTGACAGAGAACATCTACTAATATCTATTAGGTAAATTACCTCCTTCAAATCCGCTCCCCTTATCCTTAATAATAAAGCCCCAATTTCATTTGGATCACCAATGTACCCAGCTGATTTGACATTTTGTAGCTTACTTTGTAGCTAGGTATACAGAGTCAACTTCTGCCTAACGAAATGCAAGCAGAGGTCGTTGACTAGTATGCCCAAGAAACTCCTTAAAAAACGACAAACCCAAATCATGAGTGAACTTCCATTCACAATTGCTACAAAGAGAATAAAATATCTAGGAATACGACTTACAAGGGATGTAAAGGACCTCTTCAAGGAGAACTATAAACCACTGCTCAAGGAAATAGGAGAGGACACAAACAAATGGAAAAACATTCCATGTTCATGTATAGGAAGAAAAACTATCACGAAAATGGCCATACTGCCCAAAGTAATTTATAGATTCAATGCTATCCCCATCAAGCTATCATTGACTTTCTTCACATTGGGAAAAAACTACTTTAAATTTCATATGGAACCAAAAACGATCCCATATAGCCAAGACAATCCTAAGCAAAAAGAACAAAGCTGGAGGCACCACGCTACCTGACTTCAAACTATACTACAATGCTACAGTAACCAATAGAGCATGGTGCTGGTACCAAAACAGATACATAGACCAATGGAACAGAACAGAGGCATCAGAAATGACACCACACATCTACAACCATCTGACCTTCGACAAACCTGACAAAAACAAGCAATGGGGGAAGGATTCATTATTTAATAAATGATGTTGGGAAAACTGGCTAGCCATATGCAGAAAACTGAAACTGGACCCCTTCCTTACACCTTATACAAAGATTAACTCAAGATGGATTATAGACTTAAACGTAAGACCTAAAACCATAGACACTCTAGAAGAAAACGCAGGCAATACCATTCAGGACATAGACATGGGCAAAGACTTCATGACTAAAACACCAAAAGCAATGACAACAAAAGCCAAAATAGACAAATGAAATCTAGTTAAACTAAAGGGCTTCTGCACAGCAAAAGAAGCCATCGTCAGAGTGAACAGGCAACCTACAGAATGGGAGAAAATTTTTGCAATCTATCCATCTGACAAAGGGCTAATATCCAGAATCTACAAGGAACTTAAACAAATTTACAAGAAATAAACAACCCCTTCAAAAAGTGGGTGAAGGATATGAACAGATACTTCTTAGAAGATGACATTTATGCAGCCAACAAACATATGAAAAAAAGTTCATCATCACTGATCATTAGAGAAATGAAAATCAAAATCAAGATACCATCTCACCCCAGTTAGAATGCCAATCATTAAAAAGCCAGAAACCAACAGATGCTAGGGAGAATGTGGAGAAATAGGAACACTTACACTTTTTGTGGGATTGAAAGTTAGTTCAACCATTATGGAAGACAGTGTGGCAATTCCTCAAGAATCTACAGCCAGAAATACCATTTGATCCAGCAATCCCATTACTGGGTTTTTGTTTGTTTGTTTGTTTGTTTGTTTGCTTTTCCAACTTTATTTAGAAAAACAAATCCAGGTCCCAGTGCCCTCTGTACCATCCCCAACCCCAGCCATAACTTAAATAACTTAGAGACAGAGTTGGAGGGAGGGGACAGGAGAGGTTGGGATCGTGGTGGAAGGAGGAGGAGAGCCCACGACAGCTTCCGCAGTGCCTGCTTCTTGTCCGTCTTTTTCTTGGCCGCCAGCTTCTTGTCACACTCTCCAGCATGCTCCTTGGCCATGGGACCCTCAGCCCCTCCTGGGCTCCCTGGGGTCCCAGAATTGGCAGAGGAGGCTGCAGTGCTACTGGCCAGGGCATGACCAAAGGATTATAAATCATTCTACTATAAAGACACATGCACATGTATGTTTATTGCAATACTATTCACAATAGCAAAGACTTGGAACCAACCCAAATGCCCATCAATGATAGACTACATAAAGAAAATGTGGCACATATACACCATGGAATACTATGCAGCTATTAAAAAGGATGAGTTCATGTCCTTTGCAGGGTAATGAATGAAGCTGGAAACCATCATTCTCAGCAAACTAACACAGGAACAGAAAACAAAACACCACATGTTGTCACTCATAAGTGGGAGCTGAACAATGAGAAAACACGGACATAGGGAGGGAAACATCATACACCGGGGCCTATCAGGGGGTCGGAAGCTAGAGGAGGGATAGCATTAGGAGAAATACCTAATGTAGATGATGAGTTGCTGGGTACAGCAAACCACCACAGCATGTGTATGCCTAGGTGACAAACCTGCACATTCTATACATGTACCCCAGAACTTAAAGTATAAAAAAAAAATGACAAAGACTGGAACTCACCCCTTTCTGCCCCTTGCTCTTCCTCTTCCTTTCTGAAACAGAGGAATAATGGCTGGAGATTCTGCAAATGTCTATTATCTTGAAGATAAAAGCTCAGATACTCCAGACAAGAGGGCAGAAAGGTGGAAAAGACCTAAGTCTTTAATAAAGTTTTGGAGCTACCACGCTAGCATTTCTCGTCTTTATACATAAAGAGAAGGAAAAAAAATCCCTAATTTGTTTAAGCCAACATGTATTTGCTGCCAAATTCATCATGCATAAAGGATACCATATTAAAAGTCAAAATAATCATTTATGAGCCCATTAATAGTGAATAAATACAATTCAGATTTTACCCTAACACAAGTAGATGTTTTTTCAATCTTCATCTTAAAAAGAAGCACAGGATTTTTTAGACCCCATGATTTGGAAGGATTTTATCTGGCAAAATTGTCCAAGTCCAGGGTTAATGAGGTTCAGGTTGATGAGAATTGAACTCTAGCTGTTAAGTAAATAATAACACCAGTAGTGATTTAGAGCCTTTCATCTCTAAAATTTGTAGCAAATTGCAAATAGCCCTATGGGGTAGGTAAAATTACTGACATAATTTTATTGACAGAGAAACTGAGTCATCAAGTCGTTAAATAGCCTGCGGTCTATTTAGTGAATACCCACATCAGTTGAGAGCAATTTCAGTCAGCTGCTAAGGCCATCAGAACATTCTTTTAGGGTCAGCATTTAAGTAAATGTTTAAAATGCACCCCCATATCTATTGCCAAAAAAAAAAAAGTATGTGCATGTGGATTTTTTTTTAATGTTTGAAATTTTTTAATGTACCTTTATTTTTTAAGTTTTATTTTATTTTTAATTGACTAACAATCATTATCTTTATTTGTGGGGTAGAATGCGCTGTTTCCATATATGTATACATTGTGGGATGACCAGTTGCTTGGGTCTTAGAACCAGTGCCTCCCTCAAAGGCAAAGATCCTGTTTGGGTCTTTTCATCTGCAGCCCTCTTAATCTAACACAGTGCTGGGTATGTGATAGGTGCCCCATAAATGTCTGCTGAAGTAATGGCCATTTTCTAAAATTGCCCTATCAGGGTGTGGGGGGCATGCTGCTCTTGAAAATTAGGCATTCACTTTGAACCAATGCTGTTTTTATTTCTGCATGAGAAGCAGCCACCTCCTTTTCCCTTCGTTTCCCCCAACTTGTTCCTCTTGAGCCAGACACTGCATTCTCATCACTCCCTTACCACTCTAGATTCAAGCTGCCTCCAAAATTCCATCTTCCTTCTTGATTTATTTTTCAGCATGAACAAGGAAATGGTTTGATGATAGAATAATAATTGATGGTTATGATATCTGATGTTGTATAAAACGTTTGATTTCATGGCTGCATATGTTTACAAAACATCACGTATCAAAAAAAAAAAAAAGCAATGTCCTGAGTAATATCCTTCCTGGAATACTATATTTGCAGAGGAGAGCTGCACTGCCCACAGAGACAGATGAGCAACTTTTAAATTAGTGGGCACTGAAATGTCTGTTCTCCCTTCGCAGGCTGTGGTTATGAATGGTCAGCATCTGACCGCTCTCTTCTTTGCCCCTGCCCCGCAGGCCACCATGACTACTTGTCTTAAACCGGCGCACTTTGACAGGGTGTTTGATGGAGGTGGCCCTGAGGCAGAAGGCTGGTTTTATTGAATCAAAATGCTGTAGCTTCACTGAAGACCTTTCTTTCATCCAACCACTGTTGAAGGCCTTCCAGGCCCTCGTTTACAGCAGGTGGATGAAGCAAACTTCCCATGGTCACTTAGCGAGTCAAGGGCCAGGCAGGGCATTCCGTAATCAAGTCCAACAGCCGTGAAACCTCCATTTGTGCCATTTGTCATGCACACTCGGTGTTTCTCAAATGGCAGGCAGGAATTATCCATCCAAAGGAGTTTCTGGGAAAGCAAGGAGTCCAAGGAATAAGGTTAAGGGAAGACAAATGAATCACTGCCTGGGGACATAGGCTCAAGATCTGATTCCAGCTTCTCTAAATGAAAAAGAAAACCATCTTAATGAGCATTCTTTCCCATTGTCAGTCTACTTTAGAAGTCGTTCTTTTCTTGCACAGACCGGGGAGAGATCTCTCAGTCAAGACTCAGAGAAAGGAAAAGGATGACCTCAAATAAAAGGAAACATCTTTTCCCATGACATAAAAACCCAGGCCCCTGTGTGGAACCACGCCACCTTCCAAAGTCGTCCTTTCCCACTTCCATCTCCTTTACACAAGGCACCAAGAAATGTCAGCCGAACACGAAAAGCTTAAATCCTTGCAAAGAATATTCACTTTATTTCCAAGATAGAAGTTATTTTTGTGCAAAAGGGAGGGGCAGAAGACAGAGAAGAGGTTATTTACAGAAATTAGTTGCAGAGGGAAAAAAAAAAGTCTAAATGGAGAGATTATCAACATAGAAAGATGTGTTAGAACCTAACAAGAAAGACACAACGCATGCAGTACATCTGAATAGAACCATTAGCAGCATGGGAGAGAAGCTGTTTACTGCATTAAAGCTACCTTTACTGGTTGTACAAAAACAAAAAAGGATTGTATTGGGGCCATCACACTCCCATCTTTTCAATTACAGAGATAGAACAATCTCAGATTCCAAAGCTAACTACAAATCAAAATTGTGTTATTTTATCTGCTGAGACACAAATGGAAAATAAATACTGTTAACTGTCACTTTCCATTAGGTAACAGAAATTCAATTACATTTCAAACAAGGCTCCATGTCAACAGAATAAATCTGTTTCATAAATGAGCAGGTAACCATTTTTGATTCTAACTTCCCAAAGGGAAAAAATCAATTTTAATCACAATTCTTCCATTTTTTTTCCATATGAATGTTTTAGAGTAGAGTACATCATCTGGTCTAATAAACAGTGTTGTAGAAAAGAAGGAAAAAAAGCAAAAATTGGTTGTTGTTCATTTCTGGTGCCTTTTAAACCAGAGACTCTCCATGTCTGGTTTAACTAAACTCTGTATTGCTCAAATGCTATCATTTTAAAAGTAAATGGCAGAAAGAGGGGAAAACATACAAGGAAAATTCTTTCTGCCACAGGGTTAGTCCCAGTAAGAAATGTACAGAGAGAACATTAGCCAGTTTTATTGACAAATCTTAGGAGGCACACCCCTACAACTCCCTTGAAATGTAAGGAGAATCTCAAAAGACAAGCTTCTGTTCTGGAAGACTCAGTCAACCAGAGCACACGCTGCCAAATCCAGGACGTCTGGGAGAACTGAGACTACATTGTTCACTCAGCACGAGGATATTTTGATCTAATAAATGCTTATAGATGACCTGCTTGTGTGGCAATGGGGCGGCCTTTCCGAGGGAAGCTTTCTGCCCTTATTTTGACTTCTAGTGAGTGCTAAAGGATAGATATTTCCAATCAAAGGGCCCCAAGCTTGTTATAACTTGTTAAAAGACTTATTATAACTTGTGAGAATAGGGATACTCCTAACAGCTGTCATTTAGAGTCTTATAACAATCCCAGAATTTTTGTAAGCTCTTTGCACAGTTATTTCATTTCACCCCCACCAGCAATCCTGTGAAGTAGATCTTAGTCTTATCACCAAGAGGGGATGGAGACAGAGAAAGGTTAAATTACTTGACCAACTCACACAGCAAATGCAGGGCTGAGCTGGGATTCAACCCAGGTAGCCTGGCTCCAGAGTCTATACTTGTAACCACATCTCCATCAGACCTCCAAAGTCAACACTCCTGCAGTCAGCAACACTTTCAGTGTCACATGTGGATGACCACTTGGTTCATTGACCGAATCAGGCCATTTTGGGGAATGAGGGGGATCTTACTGAAAAGTTTACCAAAATAATAGGAGGACACTGGAGCTATCCCTGGCAAAGGGAGAAACATAGCCTCCTTCATGGTAAGGAAGGCATATATGTTATAAAGAGCTCACGTGATAAAGGAAACTGTAGGAAAACTCATGGGTTATTGGCTTTTAAAAAAGAGTGAAGAAGGACAGAAAGCCAATTCACTCATTCAAGAAAATATTGCTAAGCATCTACTATATGCCAAACCCTGTGCCAGGTACGAAGTTATTATGGCTGAAGATGGGTAAGTCAGACAAAGTCCCTGCCCTCTTGAAACTTACAGTCAAGTAGGCTGTTGTGAGGATAAAAAATCAATTAAATTAGATAATATACCACCTAAGAATGGTGGTTGTTCAGGGCACTATGAGGCAGAATATGTGTGTGTGTGTGTGTGTGTGTGTGTGATCATGCTATCACTAAGAAGCAGGGTGTTATGGCAGAAAAAACAAAGAAACATGATTTTGGAAGTGAAATACATCTGGATTTTAGTTTGGCTTTTCTATTCACTATCTGTATGACTTTGGGCACATTAATTAACCACTCAGTCTCCATTTCTTGATCTATAAAATGTGAATACTAACATCTACATTGCAAAGTGGTAGTGAGAACTGTAATCATGGATGTTACATGACTAGCATGAGCTCAGCCACTGCTTAAAAGGTGGTAGCCATTATCATGATTGGGATGTCTGGGTCCGTGTGCCCTGGGTAGTTTGCAATCCCACAGGTTCATAAAATTGAAAGGATATCTAGCTGGGTGGGTTTGTACATCTGACGATGGCCTGAAGGAGATGAGCACAGTGAAAGCAGGGATGTGCCCTCATCCTATGGATGACATCTGAATGACACCAAAAATGGAGGACATAGGGAGCAGTCAGTGTCTATGAGTTATGAGAACACAATCCACAGAAGCAGATGAAGCAGATGACTGAGAAAAGGGCATAATCAGTAGGCCACTGCGATTATGACTGGGTCATAGGTTTACTCCAAGACTTTGGACAACATAGTAAACATCCAGCAAACTAGTACCTTATCTGCAAATTCTGAGCAATTATCTAGGCCAGAGGATGGCAAACTTGTTGATATAGCGCTTGGTTGAAAATATTTTAGACTTTGCAGGCTATGATGTTGTAACTACTCAAATCTGCATTGTAGTACAAAAGCAATCAAGACAATATATACAAAAATGAACATGGCAGCATTGTAATAAAGTGTTATTTACAGAAACAGGTGGCAGGCCAGATTTGACCTGCAGCCCATAGCTTGCTAACCCCTTGATCTACACTCTCTACAAAGTAGTGGTGGGAAGGAGGCAGGTGGAACAGCTAAATATTGGCCACAAAACACTGGAAAACCACAAAGTGTACTTCTTGCTTTGATTTCAAACAAAATGTTACCATTGTCACTAAACATACTTTTAAGGGGATCCAGGGTATTGAAAAATTGAATCACTTTCATTATTACTATTCAATAATTAGCTACTTAAATCTCTGAAATTTTACTACTTTTTGTCTTAAGATTGATGGGATATTCACTGGTTTGTAGAATTTCCAAAATCCAGTTAATTCTTCTGTTTAAAAATTTAAGTCATCTATAAATTTCCAGGCTACTGGCCTGGCTCCGCTTTTATGGGCTATGCCTATATATAATTACCAACAGTGGTCCTACAATACATATCCAAGTATCTACAGCAGTACCATGGAAAGGGAATCAGCATTCCACAGGTTTTGCAATGTAGATTTCACCCACCTAGCAAGACATTTGGGGCAGCTCCCCCAAATGACACTTGGAATACAAAAATTATATTTTTGTATTTTTTACATCCTTTGGATGCAAAATCTACATTGTAATATATATTGCAAAATTAAATTTTCTGCAATGTATATTACCATTATAAAGAGAAGAACACACTTTTACACTTTTGTAAATATTTGTGTGAACTGAACAATATCAAAGGCACATGGTGTATGCCTGTCATTGTTTTGAACACTCTTGGAAATTTGAGACCATTCTAATACCCTTCCTTGGCCTCAAGAAGCCTAGCTTTCCCCAAAATAAGAGGAGGCAAGGAAGAAACTGAAAACAATTCTATTTTGCTACTGGACATGGTTCAAAAGAATTAGGAGAGTTAAGAGTCCTTGTGAAGCACTTAAAAGACTAAAAAGCTACCATGAGTCTATAAAGGCAGATTCTCTGAGGACCGCAGGTATATAAGAAGAAAAGGAAGTCTTGATTTAGTACCAGCAGAGGAGCTGGTTCAGAAGATGAATTGTGTTTGAGACATTAATTAACAGGAACCAGAGTCCCAGCTGACTCTCCAGCCCACCCTCATTTCCAGTCCTGGCTTTTTCCACTAACCTGCCCTGCTTTTTAAATGAATACCCAAGACAGCCTCATAGCAGTGATACTCCTACCGTCACCCTTTGGGGAGTGGGTAGAGACACAGGCCCCTGCTCCAAAGCCACAATGCCTAAACTTCTGCCTTTCCCAGCTAACAAGGAGCACAACTATGACCTCAAGAAATTTAAGTTTTAAAAAGAAATCAGTTTGGGCTGATTGTGGTGGCTCATGCCTGAAACCCCAGAACTTTGAAAGGCCTAGGCAGATGGGGCACTTGAGGTCAGGAGTTCGAGACCAGCCTGGCCAACATGGTGAAACCCTGACTCTATTAAAAATACAAAAATTAGCCAGGCATGGTGGCACATGCCTGTAATCCCAGCTACTGAAAAGGCCGAGGCAGGAGAATCTCTTGAACCTGAGAGGTAGAGATTGCAGTGAGCAGAAATCACCGCACTGCACTCCAGCCTGGGTAACAGAATGAGACTCTGCCACAGAAAAAGACAGGAAGGAAGGAAGGAAAGGAAGGAAGGAAGGGAAAGAAGGAAGGAAGGAAGGAAGGAAGGAAGGAAGGAAGGAAGGAAGGAAGGAA